>NW_027367136.1:0-61573 GCF_046119375.1 Phyllobates terribilis | reverse complement strand
TTTTTCCTGTTAATCCTAGCATGATAAAGAAGATTCAAAGAGAGTGAGATGCCAGCTCCTTTCATTCAGTCAGTAGCTTCAAACATTTCTGGTATATGAAAAACATGTTTTTCAATGGCAAAAATCAATGAATATTGTAAATGCACAAACAGTAATATCTCCACATTGCACGGTGCAATTCTGAAATTTTTAGCTTTTTCCTGTTAATCCTAGCATGATAAAGAAGATTCAAAGAGAGTGAGATGCCAGCTCCTTTCATTCAGTCAGTAGCTTCAAACATTTCTGGTATATGAAAAACATGTTTTTCAATGGCAAAAATCAATGAATATTGTAAATGCACAAACAGTAATATCTCCACATTGCAAGGTGCAATTCTGAAATTTTTTGCTTTTTCCTGTTAATCCTAGCATGATAAAGAAGATTCAAAGAGAGTGAGATGCCAGCTCCTTTCATTCAGTCAGTAGCTTCAAACATTTCTGGTATATGAAAAACATGTTTTTCAATGGCAAAAATCAATGAATATTGTAAATGCACAAACAGTAATATCTCCACATTGCAAGGTGCAATTCTGAAATTTTTTGCTTTTTCCTGCTAATCCTAGCATGATAAAGAAGATTCAAAGAGAGTGAGATGCCAGCTCCTTTCATTCAGTCAGTAGCTTCAAACATTTCTGGTATATGAAAAACATGTTTTTCAATGGCAAAAATCAATGAATATTGTAAATGCACAAACAGTAATATCTCCACATTGCACGGTGCAATTCTGAAATTTTTAGCTTTTTCCTGTTAATCCTAGCATGATAAAGAAGATTCAAAGAGAGTGAGATGCCAGCTCCTTTCATTCAGTCAGTAGCTTCAAACATTTCTGGTATATGAAAAACATGTTTTTCAATGGCAAAAATCAATGAATATTGTAAATGCACAAACAGTAATATCTCCACATTGCAAGGTGCAATTCTGAAATTTTTTGCTTTTTCCTGCTAATCCTAGCATGATAAAGAAGATTCAAAGAGAGTGAGATGCCAGCTCCTTTCATTCAGTCAGTAGCTTCAAACATTTCTGGTATATGAAAAACATGTTTTTCAATGGCAAAAATCAATGAATATTGTAAATGCACAAACAGTAATATCTCCACATTGCACGGTGCAATTCTGAAATTTTTAGCTTTTTCCTGTTAATCCTAGCATGATAAAGAAGATTCAAAGAGAGTGAGATGCCAGCTCCTTTCATTCAGTCAGTAGCTTCAAACATTTCTGGTATATGAAAAACGTTTTTCAATGGCAAAAATCAATGAATATTGTAAATGCACAAACAGTAATATCTCCACATTGCAAGGTGCAATTCTGAAATTTTTTGCTTTTTCCTGTTAATCCTAGCATGATAAAGAAGATTCAAAGAGAGTGAGATGCCAGCTCCTTTCATTCAGTCAGTAGCTTCAAACATTTCTGGTATATGAAAAACATGTTTTTCAATGGCAAAAATCAATGAATATTGTAAATGCACAAACAGTAATATCTCCACATTGCAAGGTGCAATTCTGAAATTTTTTGCTTTTTCCTGCTAATCCTAGCATGATAAAGAAGATTCAAAGAGAGTGAGATGCCAGCTCCTTTCATTCAGTCAGTAGCTTCAAACATTTCTGGTATATGAAAAACATGTTTTTCAATGGCAAAAATCAATTAATATTGTAAATGCACAAACAGTAATATCTCCACATTGCACGGTGCAATTCTGAAATTTTTAGCTTTTTCCTGTTAATCCTAGCATGATAAAGAAGATTCAAAGAGAGTGAGATGCCAGCTCCTTTCATTCAGTCAGTAGCTTCAAACATTTCTGGTATATGAAAAACATGTTTTTCAATGGCAAAAATCAATGAATATTGTAAATGCACAAACAGTAATATCTCCACATTGCAAGGTGCAATTCTGAAATTTTTTGCTTTTTCCTGCTAATCCTAGCATGATAAAGAAGATTCAAAGAGAATGAGATGCCAGCTCCTTTCATTCAGTCAGTAGCTTCAAACATTTCTGGTATATGAAAAACATGTTTTTCAATGGCAAAAATCAATGAATATTGTAAATGCACAAACAGTAATATCTCCACATTGCAAGGTGCAATTCTGAAATTTTTTGCTTTTTCCTGCTAATCCTAGCATGATAAAGAAGATTCAAAGAGAGTGAGATGCCAGCTCCTTTCATTCAGTCAGTAGCTTCAAACATTTCTGGTATATGAAAAACATGTTTTTCAATGGCAAAAATCAATGAATATTGTAAATGCACAAACAGTAATATCTCCACATTGCACGGTGCAATTCTGAAATTTTTAGCTTTTTCCTGTTAATCCTAGCATGATAAAGAAGATTCAAAGAGAGTGAGATGCCAGCTCCTTTCATTCAGTCAGTAGCTTCAAACATTTCTGGTATATGAAAAACGTTTTTCAATGGCAAAAATCAATGAATATTGTAAATGCACAAACAGTAATATCTCCACATTGCAAGGTGCAATTCTGAAATTTTTTGCTTTTTCCTGCTAATCCTAGCATGATAAAGAAGATTCAAAGAGAGTGAGATGCCAGCTCCTTTCATTCAGTCAGTAGCTTCAAACATTTCTGGTATATGAAAAACATGTTTTTCAATGGCAAAAATCAATGAATATTGTAAATGCACAAACAGTAATATCTCCACATTGCACGGTGCAATTCTGAAATTTTTAGCTTTTTCCTGTTAATCCTAGCATGATAAAGAAGATTCAAAGAGAGTGAGATGCCAGCTCCTTTCATTCAGTCAGTAGCTTCAAACATTTCTGGTATATGAAAAACATGTTTTTCAATGGCAAAAATCAATGAATATTGTAAATGCACAAACAGTAATATCTCCACATTGCAAGGTGCAATTCTGAAATTTTTTGCTTTTTCCTGCTAATCCTAGCATGATAAAGAAGATTCAAAGAGAGTGAGATGCCAGCTCCTTTCATTCAGTCAGTAGCTTCAAACATTTCTGGTATATGAAAAACATGTTTTTCAATGGCAAAAATCAATGAATATTGTAAATGCACAAACAGTAATATCTCCACATTGCACGGTGCAATTCTGAAATTTTTAGCTTTTTCCTGTTAATCCTAGCATGATAAAGAAGATTCAAAGAGAGTGAGATGCCAGCTCCTTTCATTCAGTCAGTAGCTTCAAACATTTCTGGTATATGAAAAACATGTTTTTCAATGGCAAAAATCAATGAATATTGTAAATGCACAAACAGTAATATCTCCACATTGCAAGGTGCAATTCTGAAATTTTTTGCTTTTTCCTGTTAATCCTAGCATGATAAAGAAGATTCAAAGAGAGTGAGATGCCAGCTCCTTTCATTCAGTCAGTAGCTTCAAACATTTCTGGTATATGAAAAACATGTTTTTCAATGGCAAAAATCAATGAATATTGTAAATGCACAAACAGTAATATCTCCACATTGCAAGGTGCAATTCTGAAATTTTTTGCTTTTTCCTGCTAATCCTAGCATGATAAAGAAGATTCAAAGAGAGTGAGATGCCAGCTCCTTTCATTCAGTCAGTAGCTTCAAACATTTCTGGTATATGAAAAACATGTTTTTCAATGGCAAAAATCAATTAATATTGTAAATGCACAAACAGTAATATCTCCACATTGCACGGTGCAATTCTGAAATTTTTAGCTTTTTCCTGTTAATCCTAGCATGATAAAGAAGATTCAAAGAGAGTGAGATGCCAGCTCCTTTCATTCAGTCAGTAGCTTCAAACATTTCTGGTATATGAAAAACATGTTTTTCAATGGCAAAAATCAATGAATATTGTAAATGCACAAACAGTAATATCTCCACATTGCAAGGTGCAATTGTGAAATTTTTTGCTTTTTCCTGCTAATCCTAGCATGATAAAGAAGATTCAAAGAGAGTGAGATGCCAGCTCCTTTCATTCAGTCAGTAGCTTCAAACATTTCTGGTATATGAAAAACATGTTTTTCAATGGCAAAAATCAATGAATATTGTAAATGCACAAACAGTAATATCTCCACATTTCACGGTGCAATTCTGAAATTTTTAGCTTTTTCCTGTTAATCCTAGCATGATAAAGAAGATTCAAAGAGAGTGAGATGCCAGCTCCTTTCATTCAGTCAGTAGCTTCAAACATTTCTGGTATATGAAAAACATGTTTTTCAATGGCAAAAATCAATGAATATTGTAAATGCACAAACAGTAATATCTCCACATTGCAAGGTGCAATTCTGAAATTTTTTGCTTTTTCCTGCTAATCCTAGCATGATAAAGAAGATTCAAAGAGAGTGAGATGCCAGCTCCTTTCATTCAGTCAGTAGCTTCAAACATTTCTGGTATATGAAAAACATGTTTTTCAATGGCAAAAATCAATGAATATTGTAAATGCACAAACAGTAATATCTCCACATTGCACGGTGCAATTCTGAAATTTTTAGCTTTTTCCTGTTAATCCTAGCATGATAAAGAAGATTCAAAGAGAGTGAGATGCCAGCTCCTTTCATTCAGTCAGTAGCTTCAAACATTTCTGGTATATGAAAAACATGTTTTTCAATGGCAAAAATCAATGAATATTGTAAATGCACAAACAGTAATATCTCCACATTGCAAGGTGCAATTCTGAAATTTTTTGCTTTTTCCTGCTAATCCTAGCATGATAAAGAAGATTCAAAGAGAGTGAGATGCCAGCTCCTTTCATTCAGTCAGTAGCTTCAAACATTTCTGGTATATGAAAAACATGTTTTTCAATGGCAAAAATCAATGAATATTGTAAATGCACAAACAGTAATATCTCCACATTGCACGGTGCAATTCTGAAATTTTTAGCTTTTTCCTGTTAATCCTAGCATGATAAAGAAGATTCAAAGAGAGTGAGATGCCAGCTCCTTTCATTCAGTCAGTAGCTTCAAACATTTCTGGTATATGAAAAACATGTTTTTCAATGGCAAAAATCAATGAATATTGTAAATGCACAAACAGTAATATCTCCACATTGCACGGTGCAATTCTGAAATTTTTAGCTTTTTCCTGTTAATCCTAGCATGATAAAGAAGATTCAAAGAGAGTGAGATGCCAGCTCCTTTCATTCAGTCAGTAGCTTCAAACATTTCTGGTATATGAAAAACATGTTTTTCAATGGCAAAAATCAATGAATATTGTAAATGCACAAACAGTAATATCTCCACATTGCACGGTGCAATTCTGAAATTTTTAGCTTTTTCCTGTTAATCCTAGCATGATAAAGAAGATTCAAAGAGAGTGAGATGCCAGCTCCTTTCATTCAGTCAGTAGCTTCAAACATTTCTGGTATATGAAAAACATGTTTTTCAATGGCAAAAATCAATGAATATTGTAAATGCACAAACAGTAATATCTCCACATTGCAAGGTGCAATTCTGAAATTTTTTGCTTTTTCCTGTTAATCCTAGCATGATAAAGAAGATTCAAAGAGAGTGAGATGCCAGCTCCTTTCATTCAGTCAGTAGCTTCAAACATTTCTGGTATATGAAAAACATGTTTTTCAATGGCAAAAATCAATGAATATTGTAAATGCACAAACAGTAATATCTCCACATTGCAAGGTGCAATTCTGAAATTTTTTGCTTTTTCCTGCTAATCCTAGCATGATAAAGAAGATTCAAAGAGAGTGAGATGCCAGCTCCTTTCATTCAGTCAGTAGCTTCAAACATTTCTGGTATATGAAAAACATGTTTTTCAATGGCAAAAATCAATGAATATTGTAAATGCACAAACAGTAATATCTCCACATTGCACGGTGCAATTCTGAAATTTTTAGCTTTTTCCTGTTAATCCTAGCATGATAAAGAAGATTCAAAGAGAGTGAGATGCCAGCTCCTTTCATTCAGTCAGTAGCTTCAAACATTTCTGGTATATGAAAAACATGTTTTTCAATGGCAAAAATCAATGAATATTGTAAATGCACAAACAGTAATATCTCCACATTGCAAGGTGCAATTCTGAAATTTTTTGCTTTTTCCTGTTAATCCTAGCATGATAAAGAAGATTCAAAGAGAGTGAGATGCCAGCTCCTTTCATTCAGTCAGTAGCTTCAAACATTTCTGGTACATGAAAAACATGTTTTTCAATGGCAAAAATCAATGAATATTGTAAATGCACAAACAGTAATATCTCCACATTGCAAGGTGCAATTCTGAAATTTTTTGCTTTTTCCTGCTAATCCTAGCATGATAAAGAAGATTCAAAGAGAGTGAGATGCCAGCTCCTTTCATTCAGTCAGTAGCTTCAAACATTTCTGGTATATGAAAAACATGTTTTTCAATGGCAAAAATCAATGAATATTGTAAATGCACAAACAGTAATATCTCCACATTGCACGGTGCAATTCTGAAATTTTCAGCTTTTTCCTGTTAATCCTAGCATGATAAAGAAGATTCAAAGAGAGTGAGATGCCAGCTCCTTTCATTCAGTCAGTAGCTTCAAACATTTCTGGTATATGAAAAACATGTTTTTCAAAGGCAAAAATCAATGAATATTGTAAATGCACAAACAGTAATATCTCCACATTGCAAGGTGCAATTCTGAAATTTTTTGCTTTTTCCTGCTAATCCTAGCATGATAAAGAAGATTCAGAGTGAGATGCCAGCTCCTTTCATTCAGTTAGTAGCTTCAAACATTTCTGGTATATGAAAAACATGTTTTTCAATGGCAAAAATCAATGAATATTGTAAATGCACAAACAGTAATATCTCCACCTTGCACGGTGCAATTCTGAAATTTTTAGCTTTTTCCTGTTAATCCTAGCATGATAAAGAAGATTCAAAGAGAGTGAGATGCCAGCTCCTTTCATTCAGTCAGTAGCTTCAAACATTTCTGGTATATGAAAAACATGTTTTTCAATGGCAAAAATCAATGAATATTGTAAATGCACAAACAGTAATATCTCCACATTGCAAGGTGCAATTCTGAAATTTTTTGCTTTTTCCTGTTAATCCTAGCATGATAAAGAAGATTCAAAGAGAGTGAGATGCCAGCTCCTTTCATTCAGTCAGTAGCTTCAAACATTTCTGGTATATGAAAAACGTTTTTCAATGGCAAAAATCAATGAATATTGTAAATGCACAAACAGTAATATCTCCACATTGCAAGGTGCAATTCTGAAATTTTTTGCTTTTTCCTGCTAATCCTAGCATGATAAAGAAGATTCAAAGAGAGTGAGATGCCAGCTCCTTTCATTCAGTCAGTAGCTTCAAACATTTCTGGTATATGAAAAACATGTTTTTCAATGGCAAAAATCAATGAATATTGTAAATGCACAAACAGTAATATCTCCACATTGCACGGTGCAATTCTGAAATTTTTAGCTTTTTCCTGTTAATCCTAGCATGATAAAGAAGATTCAAAGAGAGTGAGATGCCAGCTCCTTTCATTCAGTCAGTAGCTTCAAACATTTCTGGTATATGAAAAACATGTTTTTCAATGGCAAAAATCAATGAATATTGTAAATGCACAAACAGTAATATCTCCACATTGCACGGTGCAATTCTGAAATTTTTAGCTTTTTCCTGTTAATCCTAGCATGATAAAGAAGATTCAAAGAGAGTGAGATGCCAGCTCCTTTCATTCAGTCAGTAGCTTCAAACATTTCTGGTATATGAAAAACATGTTTTTCAATGGCAAAAATCAATGAATATTGTAAATGCACAAACAGTAATATCTCCACATTGCAAGGTGCAATTCTGAAATTTTTTGCTTTTTCCTGTTAATCCTAGCATGATAAAGAAGATTCAAAGAGAGTGAGATGCCAGCTCCTTTCATTCAGTCAGTAGCTTCAAACATTTCTGGTATATGAAAAACATGTTTTTCAATGGCAAAAATCAATGAATATTGTAAATGCACAAACAGTAATATCTCCACATTGCAAGGTGCAATTCTGAAATTTTTTGCTTTTTCCTGCTAATCCTAGCATGATAAAGAAGATTCAAAGAGAGTGAGATGCCAGCTCCTTTCATTCAGTCAGTAGCTTCAAACATTTCTGGTATATGAAAAACATGTTTTTCAATGGCAAAAATCAATGAATATTGTAAATGCACAAACAGTAATATCTCCACATTGCACGGTGCAATTCTGAAATTTTTAGCTTTTTCCTGTTAATCCTAGCATGATAAAGAAGATTCAAAGAGAGTGAGATGCCAGCTCCTTTCATTCAGTCAGTAGCTTCAAACATTTCTGGTATATGAAAAACATGTTTTTCAATGGCAAAAATCAATGAATATTGTAAATGCACAAACAGTAATATCTCCACATTGCAAGGTGCAATTCTGAAATTTTTTGCTTTTTCCTGTTAATCCTAGCATGATAAAGAAGATTCAAAGAGAGTGAGATGCCAGCTCCTTTCATTCAGTCAGTAGCTTCAAACATTTCTGGTATATGAAAAACATGTTTTTCAATGGCAAAAATCAATGAATATTGTAAATGCACAAACAGTAATATCTCCACATTGCAAGGTGCAATTCTGAAATTTTTTGCTTTTTCCTGCTAATCCTAGCATGATAAAGAAGATTCAAAGAGAGTGAGATGCCAGCTCCTTTCATTCAGTCAGTAGCTTCAAACATTTCTGGTATATGAAAAACATGTTTTTCAATGGCAAAAATCAATGAATATTGTAAATGCACAAACAGTAATATCTCCACATTGCACGGTGCAATTCTGAAATTTTCAGCTTTTTCCTGTTAATCCTAGCATGATAAAGAAGATTCAAAGAGAGTGAGATGCCAGCTCCTTTCATTCAGTCAGTAGCTTCAAACATTTCTGGTATATGAAAAACATGTTTTTCAATGGCAAAAATCAATGAATATTGTAAATGCACAAACAGTAATATCTCCACATTGCAAGGTGCAATTCTGAAATTTTTTGCTTTTTCCTGCTAATCCTATCATGATAAAGAAGATTCAGAGTGAGATGCCAGCTCCTTTCATTCAGTCAGTAGCTTCAAACATTTCTGGTATATGAAAAACATGTTTTTCAATGGCAAAAATCAATGAATATTGTAAATGCACAAACAGTAATATCTCCACATTGCACGGTGCAATTCTGAAATTTTTAGCTTTTTCCTGTTAATCCTAGCATGATAAAGAAGATTCAAAGAGAGTGAGATGCCAGCTCCTTTCATTCAGTCAGTAGCTTCAAACATTTCTGGTATATGAAAAACATGTTTTTCAATGGCAAAAATCAATGAATATTGTAAATGCACAAACAGTAATATCTCCACATTGCAAGGTGCAATTCTGAAATTTTTTGCTTTTTCCTGTTAATCCTAGCATGATAAAGAAGATTCAAAGAGAGTGAGATGCCAGCTCCTTTCATTCAGTCAGTAGCTTCAAACATTTCTGGTATATGAAAAACGTTTTTCAATGGCAAAAATCAATGAATATTGTAAATGCACAAACAGTAATATCTCCACATTGCAAGGTGCAATTCTGAAATTTTTTGCTTTTTCCTGCTAATCCTAGCATGATAAAGAAGATTCAAAGAGAGTGAGATGCCAGCTCCTTTCATTCAGTCAGTAGCTTCAAACATTTCTGGTATATGAAAAACATGTTTTTCAATGGCAAAAATCAATGAATATTGTAAATGCACAAACAGTAATATCTCCACATTGCAAGGTGCAATTCTGAAATTTTTTGCTTTTTCCTGCTAATCCTAGCATGATAAAGAAGATTCAAAGAGAGTGAGATGCCAGCTCCTTTCATTCAGTCAGTAGCTTCAAACATTTCTGGTATATGAAAAACATGTTTTTCAATGGCAAAAATCAATGAATATTGTAAATGCACAAACAGTAATATCTCCACATTGCACGGTGCAATTCTGAAATTTTTAGCTTTTTCCTGTTAATCCTAGCATGATAAAGAAGATTCAAAGAGAGTGAGATGCCAGCTCCTTTCATTCAGTCAGTAGCTTCAAACATTTCTGGTATATGAAAAACATGTTTTTCAATGGCAAAAATCAATGAATATTGTAAATGCACAAACAGTAATAGCTCCACATTGCAAGGTGCAATTCTGAAATTTTTTGCTTTTTCCTGTTAATCCTAGCATGATAAAGAAGATTCAAAGAGAGTGAGATGCCAGCTCCTTTCATTCAGTCAGTAGCTTCAAACATTTCTGGTATATGAAAAACATGTTTTTCAATGGCAAAAATCAATGAATATTGTAAATGCACAAACAGTAATATCTCCACATTGCAAGGTGCAATTCTGAAATTTTTTGCTTTTTCCTGCTAATCCTAGCATGATAAAGAAGATTCAAAGAGAGTGAGATGCCAGCTCCTTTCATTCAGTCAGTAGCTTCAAACATTTCTGGTATATGAAAAACATGTTTTTCAATGGCAAAAATCAATGAATATTGTAAATGCACAAACAGTAATATCTCCACATTGCACGGTGCAATTCTGAAATTTTTAGCTTTTTCCTGTTAATCCTAGCATGATAAAGAAGATTCAAAGAGAGTGAGATGCCAGCTCCTTTCATTCAGTCAGTAGCTTCAAACATTTCTGGTATATGAAAAACATGTTTTTCAATGGCAAAAATCAATTAATATTGTAAATGCACAAACAGTAATATCTCCACATTGCAAGGTGCAATTCTGAAATTTTTTGCTTTTTCCTGCTAATCCTAGCATGATAAAGAAGATTCAAAGAGAGTGAGATGCCAGCTCCTTTCATTCAGTCAGTAGCTTCAAACATTTCTGGTATATGAAAAACATGTTTTTCAATGGCAAAAATCAATGAATATTGTAAATGCACAAACAGTAATATCTCCACATTGCACGGTGCAATTCTGAAATTTTTAGCTTTTTCCTGTTAATCCTAGCATGATAAAGAAGATTCAAAGAGAGTGAGATGCCAGCTCCTTTCATACAGTCAGTAGCTTCAAACATTTCTGGTATATGAAAAACATGTTTTTCAATGGCAAAAATCAATGAATATTGTAAATGCACAAACAGTAATATCTCCACATTGCAAGGTGCAATTCTGAAATTTTTTGCTTTTTCCTGCTAATCCTAGCATGATAAAGAAGATTCAAAGAGAGTGAGATGCCAGCTCCTTTCATTCAGTCAGTAGCTTCAAACATTTCTGGTATATGAAAAACATGTTTTTCAATGGCAAAAATCAATGAATATTGTAAATGCACAAACAGTAATATCTCCACATTGCACGGTGCAATTCTGAAATTTTTAGCTTTTTCCTGTTAATCCTAGCATGATAAAGAAGATTCAAAGAGAGTGAGATGCCAGCTCCTTTCATTCAGTCAGTAGCTTCAAACATTTCTGGTATATGAAAAACATGTTTTTCAATGGCAAAAATCAATGAATATTGTAAATGCACAAACAGTAATATCTCCACATTGCAAGGTGCAATTCTGAAATTTTTTGCTTTTTCCTGTTAATTCTAGCATGATAAAGAAGATTCAAAGAGAGTGAGATGCCAGCTCCTTTCATTCAGTCAGTAGCTTCCAACATTTCTGGTATATGAAAAACATGTTTTTCAATTGCAAAAATCAATGAATATTGTAAATGCACAAACAGTAATATCTCCACATTGCAAGGTGCAATTCTGAAATTTTTTGCTTTTTCCTGCTAATCCTAGCATGATAAAGAAGATTCAAAGAGAGTGAGATGCCAGCTCCTTTCATTCAGTCAGTAGCTTCAAACATTTCTGGTATATGAAAAACATGTTTTTCAATGGCAAAAATCAATGAATATTGTAAATGCACAAACAGTAATATCTCCACATTGCACGGTGCAATTCTGAAATTTTTAGCTTTTTCCTGTTAATCCTAGCATGATAAAGAAGATTCAAAGAGAGTGAGATGCCAGCTCCTTTCATTCAGTCAGTAGCTTCAAACATTTCTGGTATATGAAAAACATGTTTTTCAATGGCAAAAATCAATGAATATTGTAAATGCACAAACAGTAATATCTCCACATTGCAAGGTGCAATTCTGAAATTTTTTGCTTTTTCCTGCTAATCCTAGCATGATAAAGAAGATTCAAAGAGAGTGAGATGCCAGCTCCTTTCATTCAGTCAGTAGCTTCAAACATTTCTGGTATATGAAAAACATGTTTTTCAATGGCAAAAATCAATGAATATTGTAAATGCACAAACAGTAATATCTCCACATTGCACGGTGCAATTCTGAAATTTTTAGCTTTTTCCTGTTAATCCTAGCATGATAAAGAAGATTCAAAGAGAGTGAGATGCCAGCTCCTTTCATTCAGTCAGTAGCTTCAAACATTTCTGGTATATGAAAAACATGTTTTTCAATGGCAAAAATCAATGAATATTGTAAATGCACAAACAGTAATATCTCCACATTGCAAGGTGCAATTCTGAAATTTTTTGCTTTTTCCTGTTAATCCTAGCATGATAAAGAAGATTCAAAGAGAGTGAGATGCCAGCTCCTTTCATTCAGTCAGTAGCTTCAAACATTTCTGGTATATGAAAAACATGTTTTTCAATGGCAAAAATCAATGAATATTGTAAATGCACAAACAGTAATATCTCCACATTGCAAGGTGCAATTCTGAAATTTTTTGCTTTTTCCTGCTAATCCTAGCATGATAAAGAAGATTCAAAGAGAGTGAGATGCCAGCTCCTTTCATTCAGTCAGTAGCTTCAAACATTTCTGGTATATGAAAAACATGTTTTTCAATGGCAAAAATCAATGAATATTGTAAATGCACAAACAGTAATATCTCCACATTGCACGGTGCAATTCTGAAATTTTTAGCTTTTTCCTGTTAATCCTAGCATGATAAAGAAGATTCAAACAGAGTGAGATGCCAGCTCCTTTCATTCAGTCAGTAGCTTCAAACATTTCTGGTATATGAAAAACGTTTTTCAATGGCAAAAATCAATGAATATTGTAAATGCACAAACAGTAATATCTCCACATTGCACGGTGCAATTCTGAAATTTTTAGCTTTTTCCTGTTAATCCTAGCATGATAAAGAAGATTCAAAGAGAGTGAGATGCCAGCTCCTTTCATTCAGTCAGTAGCTTCAAACATTTCTGGTATATGAAAAACATGTTTTTCAATGGCAAAAATCAATGAATATTGTAAATGCACAAACAGTAATATCTCCACATTGCAAGGTGCAATTCTGAAATTTTTTGCTTTTTCCTGCTAATCCTAGCATGATAAAGAAGATTCAAAGAGAGTGAGATGCCAGCTCCTTTCATTCAGTCAGTAGCTTCAAACATTTCTGGTATATGAAAAACATGTTTTTCAATGGCAAAAATCAATGAATATTGTAAATGCACAAACAGTAATATCTCCACATTGCACGGTGCAATTCTGAAATTTTTAGCTTTTTCCTGTTAATCCTAGCATGATAAAGAAGATTCAAAGAGAGTGAGATGCCAGCTCCTTTCATTCAGTCAGTAGCTTCAAACATTTCTGGTATATGAAAAACATGTTTTTCAATGGCAAAAATCAATGAATATTGTAAATGCACAAACAGTAATATCTCCACATTGCAAGGTGCAATTCTGAAATTTTTTGCTTTTTCCTGTTAATCCTAGCATGATAAAGAAGATTCAAAGAGAGTGAGATGCCAGCTCCTTTCATTCAGTCAGTAGCTTCAAACATTTCTGGTAGATGAAAAACATGTTTTTCAATGGCAAAAATCAATGAATATTGTAAATGCACAAACAGTAATATCTCCACATTGCAAGGTGCAATTCTGAAATTTTTTGCTTTTTCCTGCTAATCCTAGCATGATAAAGAAGATTCAAAGAGAGTGAGATGCCAGCTCCTTTCATTCAGTCAGTAGCTTCAAACATTTCTGGTATATGAAAAACATGTTTTTCAATGGCAAAAATCAATGAATATTGTAAATGCACAAACAGTAATATCTCCACATTGCACGGTGCAATTCTGAAATTTTTAGCTTTTTCCTGTTGATCCTAGCATGATAAAGAAGATTCAAAGAGAGTGAGATGCCAGCTCCTTTCATTCAGTCAGTAGCTTCAAACATTTCTGGTATATGAAAAACATGTTTTTCAATGGCAAAAATCAATGAATATTGTAAATGCACAAACAGTAATATCTCCACATTGCAAGGTGCAATTCTGAAATTTTTTGCTTTTTCCTGCTAATCCTAGCATGATAAAGAGGATTCAAAGAGAGTGAGATGCCAGCTCCTTTCATTCAGTCAGTAGCTTCAAACATTTCTGGTATATGAAAAACATGTTTTTCAATGGCAAAAATCAATGAATATTGTAAATGCACAAACAGTAATATCTCCACATTGCACGGTGCAATTCTGAAATTTTTAGCTTTTTCCTGTTAATCCTAGCATGATAAAGAAGATTCAAAGAGAGTGAGATGCCAGCTCCTTTCATTCAGTCAGTAGCTTCAAACATTTCTGGTATATGAAAAACATGTTTTTCAATGGCAAAAATCAATGAATATTGTAAATGCACAAACAGTAATATCTCCACATTGCAAGGTGCAATTCTGAAATTTTTTGCTTTTTCCTGTTAATCCTAGCATGATAAAGAAGATTCAAAGAGAGTGAGATGCCAGCTCCTTTCATTCAGTCAGTAGCTTCAAACATTTCTGGTATATGAAAAACATGTTTTTCAATGGCAAAAATCAATGAATATTGTAAATGCACAAACAGTAATATCTCCACATTGCACGGTGCAATTCTGAAATTTTTAGCTTTTTCCTGTTAATCCTAGCATGATAAAGAAGATTCAAAGAGAGTGAGATGCCAGCTCCTTTCATTCAGTCAGTAGCTTCAAACATTTCTGGTATATGAAAAACATGTTTTTCAATGGCAAAAATCAATGAATATTGTAAATGCACAAACAGTAATATCTCCACATTGCAAGGTGCAATTCTGAAATTTTTTGCTTTTTCCTGCTAATCCTAGCATGATAAAGAAGATTCAAAGAGAGTGAGATGCCAGCTCCTTTCATTCAGTCAGTAGCTTCAAACATTTCTGGTATATGAAAAACATGTTTTTCAATGGCAAAAATCAATGAATATTGTAAAAGCACAAACAGTAATATCTCCACATTGCACGGTGCAATTCTGAAATTTTTAGCTTTTTCCTGTTAATCCTAGCATGATAAAGAAGATTCAAAGAGAGTGAGATGCCAGCTCCTTTCATTCAGTCAGTAGCTTCAAACATTTCTGGTATATGAAAAACATGTTTTTCAATGGCAAAAATCAATGAATATTGTAAATGCACAAACAGTAATATCTCCACATTGCAAGGTGCAATTCTGAAATTTTTTGCTTTTTCCTGCTAATCCTAGCATGATAAAGAAGATTCAAAGAGAGTGAGATGCCAGCTCCTTTCATTCAGTCAGTAGCTTCAAACATTTCTGGTATATGAAAAACATGTTTTTCAATGGCAAAAATCAATGAATATTGTAAATGCACAAACAGTAATATCTCCACATTGCACGGTGCAATTCTGAAATTTTTAGCTTTTTCCTGTTAATCCTAGCATGATAAAGAAGATTCAAAGAGAGTGAGATGCCAGCTCCTTTCATTCAGTCAGTAGCTTCAAACATTTCTGGTATATGAAAAACATGTTTTTCAATGGCAAAAATCAATGAATATTGTAAATGCACAAACAGTAATATCTCCACATTGCAAGGTGCAATTCTGAAATTTTTTGCTTTTTCCTGCTAATCCTAGCATGATAAAGAAGATTCAAAGAGAGTGAGATGCCAGCTCCTTTCATTCAGTCAGTAGCTTCAAACATTTCTGGTATATGAAAAACATGTTTTTCAATGGCAAAAATCAATGAATATTGTAAATGCACAAACAGTAATATCTCCACATTGCACGGTGCAATTCTGAAATTTTTAGCTTTTTCCTGTTAATCCTAGCATGATAAAGAAGATTCAAAGAGAGTGAGATGCCAGCTCCTTTCATTCAGTCAGTAGCTTCAAACATTTCTGGTATATGAAAAACATGTTTTTCAATGGCAAAAATCAATGAATATTGTAAATGCACAAACAGTAATATCTCCACATTGCAAGGTGCAATTCTGAAATTTTTTGCTTTTTCCTGTTAATCCTAGCATGATAAAGAAGATTCAAAGAGAGTGAGATGCCAGCTCCTTTCATTCAGTCAGTAGCTTCAAACATTTCTGGTATATGAAAAACATGTTTTTCAATGGCAAAAATCAATGAATATTGTAAATGCACAAACAGTAATATCTCCACATTGCAAGGTGCAATTCTGAAATTTTTTGCTTTTTCCTGCTAATCCTAGCATGATAAAGAAGATTCAAAGAGAGTGAGATGCCAGCTCCTTTCATTCAGTCAGTAGCTTCAAACATTTCTGGTATATGAAAAACATGTTTTTCAATGGCAAAAATCAATGAATATTGTAAATGCACAAACAGTAATATCTCCACATTGCACGGTGCAATTCTGAAATTTTTAGCTTTTTCCTGTTAATCCTAGCATGATAAAGAAGATTCAAAGAGAGTGAGATGCCAGCTCCTTTCATTCAGTCAGTAGCTTCAAACATTTCTGGTATATGAAAAACATGTTTTTCAATGGCAAAAATCAATGAATATTGTAAATGCACAAACAGTAATATCTCCACATTGCAAGGTGCAATTCTGAAATTTTTTGCTTTTTCCTGCTAATCCTAGCATGATAAAGAAGATTCAAAGAGAGTGAGATGCCAGCTCCTTTCATTCAGTCAGTAGCTTCAAACATTTCTGGTATATGAAAAACATGTTTTTCAATGGCAAAAATCAATGAATATTGTAAATGCACAAACAGTAATATCTCCACATTGCACGGTGCAATTCTGAAATTTTTAGCTTTTTCCTGTTAATCCTAGCATGATAAAGAAGATTCAAAGAGAGTGAGATGCCAGCTCCTTTCATTCAGTCAGTAGCTTCAAACATTTCTGGTATATGAAAAACATGTTTTTCAATGGCAAAAATCAATGAATATTGTAAATGCACAAACAGTAATATCTCCACATTGCACGGTGCAATTCTGAAATTTTTAGCTTTTTCCTGTTAATCCTAGCATGATAAAGAAGATTCAAAGAGAGTGAGATGCCAGCTCCTTTCATTCAGTCAGTAGCTTCAAACATTTCTGGTATATGAAAAACATGTTTTTCAATGGCAAAAATCAATGAATATTGTAAATGCACAAACAGTAATATCTCCACATTGCAAGGTGCAATTCTGAAATTTTTTGCTTTTTCCTGCTAATCCTAGCATGATAAAGAAGATTCAAAGAGAGTGAGATGCCAGCTCCTTTCATTCAGTCAGTAGCTTCAAACATTTCTGGTATATGAAAAACATGTTTTTCAATGGCAAAAATCAATGAATATTGTAAATGCACAAACAGTAATATCTCCACATTGCACGGTGCAATTCTGAAATTTTTAGCTTTTTCCTGTTAATCCTAGCATGATAAAGAAGATTCAAAGAGAGTGAGATGCCAGCTCCTTTCATTCAGTCAGTAGCTTCAAACATTTCTGGTATATGAAAAACATGTTTTTCAATGGCAAAAATCAATGAATATTGTAAATGCACAAACAGTAATATCTCCACATTGCAAGGTGCAATTCTGAAATTTTTTGCTTTTTCCTGCTAATCCTAGCATGATAAAGAAGATTCAAAGAGAGTGAGATGCCAGCTCCTTTCATTCAGTCAGTAGCTTCAAACATTTCTGGTATATGAAAAACATGTTTTTCAATGGCAAAAATCAATGAATATTGTAAATGCACAAACAATAATATCTCCACATTGCACGGTGCAATTCTGAAATTTTTAGCTTTTTCCTGTTAATCCTAGCATGATAAAGAAGATTCAAAGAGAGTGAGATGCCAGCTCCTTTCATTCAGTCAGTAGCTTCAAACATTTCTGGTATATGAAAAACATGTTTTTCAATGGCAAAAATCAATGAATATTGTAAATGCACAAACAGTGATATCTCCACATTGCAAGGTGCAATTCTGAAATTTTTTGCTTTTTCCTGTTAATCCTAGCATGATAAAGAAGATTCAAAGAGAGTGAGATGCCAGCTCCTTTCATTCAGTCAGTAGCTTCAAACATTTCTGGTATATGAAAAACATGTTTTTCAATGGCAAAAATCAATGAATATTGTAAATGCACAAACAGTAATATCTCCACATTGCAAGGTGCAATTCTGAAATTTTTTGCTTTTTCCT
The DNA here is from genome assembly GCF_046119375.1 of Phyllobates terribilis. Classification (NCBI taxonomy): domain Eukaryota; kingdom Metazoa; phylum Chordata; class Amphibia; order Anura; family Dendrobatidae; genus Phyllobates; species Phyllobates terribilis. The sequence goes on along the minus strand of NW_027367136.1, from coordinate 43,347 downwards.
GCTAATCCTAGCATGATAAAGAAGATTCAAAGAGAGTGAGATGCCAGCTCCTTTCATTCAGTCAGTAGCTTCAAACATTTCTGGTATATGAAAAACATGTTTTTCAATGGCAAAAATCAATGAATATTGTAAATGCACAAACAGTAATATCTCCACATTGCACGGTGCAATTCTGAAATTTTTAGCTTTTTCCTGTTAATCCTAGCATGATAAAGAAGATTCAAAGAGAGTGAGATGCCAGCTCCTTTCATTCAGTCAGTAGCTTCAAACATTTCTGGTATATGAAAAACATGTTTTTCAATGGCAAAAATCAATGAATATTGTAAATGCACAAACAGTAATATCTCCACATTGCAAGGTGCAATTCTGAAATTTTTTGCTTTTTCCTGCTAATCCTAGCATGATAAAGAAGATTCAAAGAGAGTGAGATGCCAGCTCCTTTCATTCAGTCAGTAGCTTCAAACATTTCTGGTATATGAAAAACATGTTTTTCAATGGCAAAAATCAATGAATATTGTAAATGCACAAACAGTAATATCTCCACATTGCACGGTGCAATTCTGAAATTTTTAGCTTTTTCCTGTTAATCCTAGCATGATAAAGAAGATTCAAAGAGAGTGAGATGCCAGCTCCTTTCATTCAGTCAGTAGCTTCAAACATTTCTGGTATATGAAAAACATGTTTTTCAATGGCAAAAATCAATGAATATTGTAAATGCACAAACAGTAATATCTCCACATTGCAAGGTGCAATTCTGAAATTTTTTGCTTTTTCCTGCTAATCCTAGCATGATAAAGAAGATTCAAAGAGAGTGAGATGCCAGCTCCTTTCATTCAGTCAGTAGCTTCAAACATTTCTGGTATATGAAAAACATGTTTTTCAATGGCAAAAATCAATGAATATTGTAAATGCACAAACAGTAATATCTCCACATTGCACGGTGCAATTCTGAAATTTTTAGCTTTTTCCTGTTAATCCTAGCATGATAAAGAAGATTCAAAGAGAGTGAGATGCCAGCTCCTTTCATTCAGTCAGTAGCTTCAAACATTTCTGGTATATGAAAAACATGTTTTTCAATGGCAAAAATCAATGAATATTGTAAATGCACAAACAGTAATATCTCCACATTGCACGGTGCAATTCTGAAATTTTTAGCTTTTTCCTGTTAATCCTAGCATGATAAAGAAGATTCAAAGAGAGTGAGATGCCAGCTCCTTTCATTCAGTCAGTAGCTTCAAACATTTCTGGTATATGAAAAACATGTTTTTCAATGGCAAAAATCAATGAATATTGTAAATGCACAAACAGTAATATCTCCACATTGCAAGGTGCAATTCTGAAATTTTTTGCTTTTTCCTGCTAATCCTAGCATGATAAAGAAGATTCAAAGAGAGTGAGATGCCAGCTCCTTTCATTCAGTCAGTAGCTTCAAACATTTCTGGTATATGAAAAACATGTTTTTCAATGGCAAAAATCAATGAATATTGTAAATGCACAAACAGTAATATCTCCACATTGCACGGTGCAATTCTGAAATTTTTAGCTTTTTCCTGTTAATCCTAGCATGATAAAGAAGATTCAAAGAGAGTGAGATGCCAGCTCCTTTCATTCAGTCAGTAGCTTCAAACATTTCTGGTATATGAAAAACATGTTTTTCAATGGCAAAAATCAATGAATATTGTAAATGCACAAACAGTAATATCTCCACATTGCAAGGTGCAATTCTGAAATTTTTTGCTTTTTCCTGCTAATCCTAGCATGATAAAGAAGATTCAAAGAGAGTGAGATGCCAGCTCCTTTCATTCAGTCAGTAGCTTCAAACATTTCTGGTATACGAAAAACATGTTTTTCAATGGCAAAAATCAATGAATATTGTAAATGCACAAACAATAATATCTCCACATTGCACGGTGCAATTCTGAAATTTTTAGCTTTTTCCTGTTAATCCTAGCATGATAAAGAAGATTCAAAGAGAGTGAGATGCCAGCTCCTTTCATTCAGTCAGTAGCTTCAAACATTTCTGGTATATGAAAAACATGTTTTTCAATGGCAAAAATCAATGAATATTGTAAATGCACAAACAGTGATATCTCCACATTGCAAGGTGCAATTCTGAAATTTTTTGCTTTTTCCTGTTAATCCTAGCATGATAAAGAAGATTCAAAGAGAGTGAGATGCCAGCTCCTTTCATTCAGTCAGTAGCTTCAAACATTTCTGGTATATGAAAAACATGTTTTTCAATGGCAAAAATCAATGAATATTGTAAATGCACAAACAGTAATATCTCCACATTGCAAGGTGCAATTCTGAAATTTTTTGCTTTTTCCTGCTAATCCTAGCATGATAAAGAAGATTCAAAGAGAGTGAGATGCCAGCTCCTTTCATTCAGTCAGTAGCTTCAAACATTTCTGGTATATGAAAAACATGTTTTTCAATGGCAAAAATCAATGAATATTGTAAATGCACAAACAGTAATATCTCCACATTGCACGGTGCAATTCTGAAATTTTTAGCTTTTTCCTGTTAATCCTAGCATGATAAAGAAGATTCAAAGAGAGTGAGATGCCAGCTCCTTTCATTCAGTCAGTAGCTTCAAACATTTCTGGTATATGAAAAACATGTTTTTCAATGGCAAAAATCAATGAATATTGTAAATGCACAAACAGTAATATCTCCACATTGCAAGGTGCAATTCTGAAATTTTTTGCTTTTTCCTGCTAATCCTAGCATGATAAAGAAGATTCAAAGAGAGTGAGATGCCAGCTCCTTTCATTCAGTCAGTAGCTTCAAACATTTCTGGTATATGAAAAACATGTTTTTCAATGGCAAAAATCAATGAATATTGTAAATGCACAAACAGTAATATCTCCACATTGCACGGTGCAATTCTGAAATTTTTAGCTTTTTCCTGTTAATCCTAGCATGATAAAGAAGATTCAAAGAGAGTGAGATGCCAGCTCCTTTCATTCAGTCAGTAGCTTCAAACATTTCTGGTATATGAAAAACATGTTTTTCAATGGCAAAAATCAATGAATATTGTAAATGCACAAACAGTAATATCTCCACATTGCACGGTGCAATTCTGAAATTTTTAGCTTTTTCCTGTTAATCCTAGCATGATAAAGAAGATTCAAAGAGAGTGAGATGCCAGCTCCTTTCATTCAGTCAGTAGCTTCAAACATTTCTGGTATATGAAAAACATGTTTTTCAATGGCAAAAATCAATGAATATTGTAAATGCACAAACAGTAATATCTCCACATTGCAAGGTGCAATTCTGAAATTTTTTGCTTTTTCCTGTTAATCCTAGCATGATAAAGAAGATTCAAAGAGAGTGAGATGCCAGCTCCTTTCATTCAGTCAGTAGCTTCAAACATTTCTGGTATATGAAAAACATGTTTTTCAATGGCAAAAATCAATGAATATTGTAAATGCACAAACAGTAATATCTCCACATTGCAAGGTGCAATTCTGAAATTTTTTGCTTTTTCCTGCTAATCCTAGCATGATAAAGAAGATTCAAAGAGAGTGAGATGCCAGCTCCTTTCATTCAGTCAGTAGCTTCAAACATTTCTGGTATATGAAAAACATGTTTTTCAATGGCAAAAATCAATGAATATTGTAAATGCACAAACAGTAATATCTCCACATTGCACGGTGCAATTCTGAAATTTTTAGCTTTTTCCTGTTAATCCTAGCATGATAAAGAAGATTCAAAGAGAGTGAGATGCCAGCTCCTTTCATTCAGTCAGTAGCTTCAAACATTTCTGGTATATGAAAAACATGTTTTTCAATGGCAAAAATCAATGAATATTGTAAATGCACAAACAGTAATATCTCCACATTGCAAGGTGCAATTCTGAAATTTTTTGCTTTTTCCTGCTAATCCTAGCATGATAAAGAAGATTCAAAGAGAGTGAGATGCCAGCTCCTTTCATTCAGTCAGTAGCTTCAAACATTTCTGGTATATGAAAAACATGTTTTTCAATGGCAAAAATCAATGAATATTGTAAATGCACAAACAGTAATATCTCCACATTGCACGGTGCAATTCTGAAATTTTTAGCTTTTTCCTGTTAATCCTAGCATGATAAAGAAGATTCAAAGAGAGTGAGATGCCAGCTCCTTTCATTCAGTCAGTAGCTTCAAACATTTCTGGTATATGAAAAATGTTTTTCAATGGCAAAAATCAATGAATATTGTAAATGCACAAACAGTAATATCTCCACATTGCAAGGTGCAATTCTGAAATTTTTTGCTTTTTCCTGCTAATCCTAGCATGATAAAGAAGATTCAAAGAGAGTGAGATGCCAGCTCCTTTCATTCAGTCAGTAGCTTCAAACATTTCTGGTATATGAAAAACATGTTTTTCAATGGCAAAAATCAATGAATATTGTAAATGCACAAACAGTAATATCTCCACATTGCACGGTGCAATTCTGAAATTTTTAGCTTTTTCCTGTTAATCCTAGCATGATAAAGAAGATTCAAAGAGAGTGAGATGCCAGCTCCTTTCATTCAGTCAGTAGCTTCAAACATTTCTGGTATATGAAAAACATGTTTTTCAATGGCAAAAATCAATGAATATTGTAAATGCACAAACAGTAATATCTCCACATTGCAAGGTGCAATTCTGAAATTTTTTGCTTTTTCCTGCTAATCCTAGCATGATAAAGAAGATTCAAAGAGAGTGAGATGCCAGCTCCTTTCATTCAGTCAGTAGCTTCAAACATTTCTGGTATATGAAAAACATGTTTTTCAATGGCAAAAATCAATGAATATTGTAAATGCACAAACAGTAATATCTCCACATTGCACGGTGCAATTCTGAAATTTTTAGCTTTTTCCTGTTAATCCTAGCATGATAAAGAAGATTCAAAGAGAGTGAGATGCCAGCTCCTTTCATTCAGTCAGTAGCTTCAAACATTTCTGGTATATGAAAAACATGTTTTTCAATGGCAAAAATCAATGAATATTGTAAATGCACAAACAGTAATATCTCCACATTGCAAGGTGCAATTCTGAAATTTTTTGCTTTTTCCTGCTAATCCTAGCATGATAAAGAAGATTCAAAGAGAGTGAGATGCCAGCTCCTTTCATTCAGTCAGTAGCTTCAAACATTTCTGGTATATGAAAAACATGTTTTTCAATGGCAAAAATCAATGAATATTGTAAATGCACAAACAGTAATATCTCCACATTGCACGGTGCAATTCTGAAATTTTTAGCTTTTTCCTGTTAATCCTAGCATGATAAAGAAGATTCAAAGAGAGTGAGATGCCAGCTCCTTTCATTCAGTCAGTAGCTTCAAACATTTCTGGTATATGAAAAACATGTTTTTCAATGGCAAAAATCAATGAATATTGTAAATGCACAAACAGTAATATCTCCACATTGCACGGTGCAATTCTGAAATTTTTAGCTTTTTCCTGTTAATCCTAGCATGATAAAGAAGATTCAAAGAGAGTGAGATGCCAGCTCCTTTCATTCAGTCAGTAGCTTCAAACATTTCTGGTATATGAAAAACATGTTTTTCAATGGCAAAAATCAATGAATATTGTAAATGCACAAACAGTAATATCTCCACATTGCAAGGTGCAATTCTGAAATTTTTTGCTTTTTCCTGTTAATCCTAGCATGATAAAGAAGATTCAAAGAGAGTGAGATGCCAGCTCCTTTCATTCAGTCAGTAGCTTCAAACATTTCTGGTATATGAAAAACATGTTTTTCAATGGCAAAAATCAATGTATATTGTAAATGCACAAACAGTAATATCTCCACATTGCAAGGTGCAATTCTGAAATTTTTTGCTTTTTCCTGTTAATCCTAGCATGATAAAGAAGATTCAAAGAGAGTGAGATGCCAGCTCCTTTCATTCAGTCAGTAGCTTCAAACATTTCTGGTATATGAAAAACATGTTTTTCAATGGCAAAAATCAATGAATATTGTAAATGCACAAACAGTAATATCTCCACATTGCACGGTGCAATTCTGAAATTTTTAGCTTTTTCCTGTTAATCCTAGCATGATAAAGAAGATTCAAAGAGAGTGAGATGCCAGCTCCTTTCATTCAGTCAGTAGCTTCAAACATTTCTGGTATATGAAAAACATGTTTTTCAATGGCAAAAATCAATGAATATTGTAAATGCACAAACAGTAATATCTCCACATTGCAAGGTGCAATTCTGAAATTTTTTGCTTTTTCCTGTTAATCCTAGCATGATAAAGAAGATTCAAAGAGAGTGAGATGCCAGCTCCTTTCATTCAGTCAGTAGCTTCAAACATTTCTGGTATATGAAAAACATGTTTTTCAATGGCAAAAATCAATGAATATTGTAAATGCACAAACAGTAATATCTCCACATTGCAAGGTGCAATTCTGAAATTTTTTGCTTTTTCCTGCTAATCCTAGCATGATAAAGAAGATTCAAAGAGAGTGAGATGCCAGCTCCTTTCATTCAGTCAGTAGCTTCAAACATTTCTGGTATATGAAAAACATGTTTTTCAATGGCAAAAATCAATGAATATTGTAAATGCACAAACAGTAATATCTCCACATTGCACGGTGCAATTCTGAAATTTTCAGCTTTTTCCTGTTAATCCTAGCATGATAAAGAAGATTCAAAGAGAGTGAGATGCCAGCTCCTTTCATTCAGTCAGTAGCTTCAAACATTTCTGGTATATGAAAAACATGTTTTTCAATGGCAAAAATCAATGAATATTGTAAATGCACAAACAGTAATATCTCCACATTGCAAGGTGCAATTCTGAAATTTTTTGCTTTTTCCTGCTAATCCTAGCATGATAAAGAAGATTCAGAGTGAGATGCCAGCTCCTTTCATTCAGTCAGTAGCTTCAAACATTTCTGGTATATGAAAAACATGTTTTTCAATGGCAAAAATCAATGAATATTGTAAATGCACAAACAGTAATATCTCCACATTGCACGGTGCAATTCTGAAATTTTTAGCTTTTTCCTGTTAATCCTAGCATGATAAAGAAGATTCAAAGAGAGTGAGATGCCAGCTCCTTTCATTCAGTCAGTAGCTTCAAACATTTCTGGTATATGAAAAACATGTTTTTCAATGGCAAAAATCAATGAATATTGTAAATGCACAAACAGTAATATCTCCACATTGCAAGGTGCAATTCTGAAATTTTTTGCTTTTTCCTGTTAATCCTAGCATGATAAAGAAGATTCAAAGAGAGTGAGATGCCAGCTCCTTTCATTCAGTCAGTAGCTTCAAACATTTCTGGTATATGAAAAACGTTTTTCAATGGCAAAAATCAATGAATATTGTAAATGCACAAACAGTAATATCTCCACATTGCAAGGTGCAATTCTGAAATTTTTTGCTTTTTCCTGCTAATCCTAGCATGATAAAGAAGATTCAAAGAGAGTGAGATGCCAGCTCCTTTCATTCAGTCAGTAGCTTCAAACATTTCTGGTATATGAAAAACATGTTTTTCAATGGCAAAAATCAATGAATATTGTAAATGCACAAACAGTAATATCTCCACATTGCAAGGTGCAATTCTGAAATTTTTTGCTTTTTCCTGCTAATCCTAGCATGATAAAGAAGATTCAAAGAGAGTGAGATGCCAGCTCCTTTCATTCAGTCAGTAGCTTCAAACATTTCTGGTATATGAAAAACATGTTTTTCAATGGCAAAAATCAATGAATATTGTAAATGCACAAACAGTAATATCTCCACATTGCACGGTGCAATTCTGAAATTTTTAGCTTTTTCCTGTTAATCCTAGCATGATAAAGAAGATTCAAAGAGAGTGAGATGCCAGCTCCTTTCATTCAGTCAGTAGCTTCAAACATTTCTGATATATGAAAAACATGTTTTTCAATGGCAAAAATCAATGAATATTGTAAATGCACAAACAGTAATAGCTCCACATTGCAAGGTGCAATTCTGAAATTTTTTGCTTTTTCCTGCTAATCCTAGCATGATAAAGAAGATTCAAAGAGAGTGAGATGCCAGCTCCTTTCATTCAGTCAGTAGCTTCAAACATTTCTGGTATATGAAAAACATGTTTTTCAATGGCAAAAATCAATGAATATTGTAAATGCACAAACAGTAATATCTCCACATTGCACGGTGCAATTCTGAAATTTTTAGCTTTTTCCTGTTAATCCTAGCATGATAAAGAAGATTCAAAGAGAGTGAGATGCCAGCTCCTTTCATTCAGTCAGTAGCTTCAAACATTTCTGGTATATGAAAAACATGTTTTTCAATGGCAAAAATCAATGAATATTGTAAATGCACAAACAGTAATATCTCCACATTGCAAGGTGCAATTCTGAAATTTTTTGCTTTTTCCTGCTAATCCTAGCATGATAAAGAAGATTCAAAGAGAGTGAGATGCCAGCTCCTTTCATTCAGTCAGTAGCTTCAAACATTTCTGGTATATGAAAAACATGTTTTTCAATGGCAAAAATCAATGAATATTGTAAATGCACAAACAGTAATATCTCCACATTGCACGGTGCAATTCTGAAATTTTTAGCTTTTTCCTGTTAATCCTAGCATGATAAAGAAGATTCAAAGAGAGTGAGATGCCAGCTCCTTTCATTCAGTCAGTAGCTTCAAACATTTCTGGTATATGAAAAACATGTTTTTCAATGGCAAAAATCAATGAATATTGTAAATGCACAAACAGTAATATCTCCACATTGCAAGGTGCAATTCTGAAATTTTTTGCTTTTTCCTGCTAATCCTAGCATGATAAAGAAGATTCAAAGAGAGTGAGATGCCAGCTCCTTTCATTCAGTCAGTAGCTTCAAACATTTCTGGTATATGAAAAACATGTTTTTCAATGGCAAAAATCAATGAATATTGTAAATGCACAAACAGTAATATCTCCACATTGCACGGTGCAATTCTGAAATTTTTAGCTTTTTCCTGTTAATCCTAGCATGATAAAGAAGATTCAAAGAGAGTGAGATGCCAGCTCCTTTCATACAGTCAGTAGCTTCAAACATTTCTGGTATATGAAAAACATGTTTTTCAATGGCAAAAATCAATGAATATTGTAAATGCACAAACAGTAATATCTCCACATTGCAAGGTGCAATTCTGAAATTTTTTGCTTTTTCCTGCTAATCCTAGCATGATAAAGAAGATTCAAAGAGAGTGAGATGCCAGCTCCTTTCATTCAGTCAGTAGCTTCAAACATTTCTGGTATATGAAAAACATGTTTTTCAATGGCAAAAATCAATGAATATTGTAAATGCACAAACAGTAATATCTCCACATTGCACGGTGCAATTCTGAAATTTTTAGCTTTTTCCTGTTAATCCTAGCATGATAAAGAAGATTCAAAGAGAGTGAGATGCCAGCTCCTTTCATTCAGTCAGTAGCTTCAAACATTTCTGGTATATGAAAAACATGTTTTTCAATGGCAAAAATCAATGAATATTGTAAATGCACAAACAGTAATATCTCCACATTGCAAGGTGCAATTCTGAAATTTTTTGCTTTTTCCTGTTAATTCTAGCATGATAAAGAAGATTCAAAGAGAGTGAGATGCCAGCTCCTTTCATTCAGTCAGTAGCTTCAAACATTTCTGGTATATGAAAAACATGTTTTTCAATGGCAAAAATCAATGAATATTGTAAATGCACAAACAGTAATATCTCCACATTGCAAGGTGCAATTCTGAAATTTTTTGCTTTTTCCTGCTAATCCTAGCATGATAAAGAAGATTCAAAGAGAGTGAGATGCCAGCTCCTTTCATTCAGTCAGTAGCTTCAAACATTTCTGGTATATGAAAAACATGTTTTTCAATGGCAAAAATCAATGAATATTGTAAATGCACAAACAGTAATATCTCCACATTGCACGGTGCAATTCTGAAATTTTTAGCTTTTTCCTGTTAATCCTAGCATGATAAAGAAGATTCAAAGAGAGTGAGATGCCAGCTCCTTTCATTCAGTCAGTAGCTTCAAACATTTCTGGTATATGAAAAACATGTTTTTCAATGGCAAAAATCAATGAATATTGTAAATGCTCAAACAGTAATATCTCCACATTGCAAGGTGCAATTCTGAAATTTTTTGCTTTTTCCTGCTAATCCTAGCATGATAAAGAAGATTCAAAGAGAGTGAGATGCCAGCTCCTTTCATTCAGTCAGTAGCTTCAAACATTTCTGGTATATGAAAAACATGTTTTTCAATGGCAAAAATCAATGAATATTGTAAATGCACAAACAGTAATATCTCCACATTGCACGGTGCAATTCTGAAATTTTTAGCTTTTTCCTGTTAATCCTAGCATGATAAAGAAGATTCAAAGAGAGTGAGATGCCAGCTCCTTTCATTCAGTCAGTAGCTTCAAACATTTCTGGTATATGAAAAACATGTTTTTCAATGGCAAAAATCAATGAATATTGTAAATGCACAAACAGTAATATCTCCACATTGCAAGGTGCAATTCTGAAATTTTTTGCTTTTTCCTGTTAATCCTAGCATGATAAAGAAGATTCAAAGAGAGTGAGATGCCAGCTCCTTTCATTCAGTCAGTAGCTTCAAACATTTCTGGTATATGAAAAACATGTTTTTCAATGGCAAAAATCAATGAATATTGTAAATGCACAAACAGTAATATCTCCACATTGCAAGGTGCAATTCTGAAATTTTTTGCTTTTTCCTGCTAATCCTAGCATGATAAAGAAGATTCAAAGAGAGTGAGATGCCAGCTCCTTTCATTCAGTCAGTAGCTTCAAACATTTCTGGTATATGAAAAACATGTTTTTCAATGGCAAAAATCAATGAATATTGTAAATGCACAAACAGTAATATCTCCACATTGCAAGGTGCAATTCTGAAATTTTTAGCTTTTTCCTGTTAATCCTAGCATGATAAAGAAGATTCAAAGAGAGTGAGATGCCAACTCCTTTCATTCAGTCAGTAGCTTCAAACATTTCTGGTATATGAAAAACGTTTTTCAATGGCAAAAATCAATGAATATTGTAAATGCACAAACAGTAATATCTCCACATTGCACGGTGCAATTCTGAAATTTTTAGCTTTTTCCTGTTAATCCTAGCATGATAAAGAAGATTCAAAGAGAGTGAGATGCCAGCTCCTTTCATTCAGTCAGTAGCTTCAAACATTTCTGGTATATGAAAAACATGTTTTTTAATGGCAAAAATCAATGAATATTGTAAATGCACAAACAGTAATATCTCCACATTGCAAGGTGCAATTCTGAAATTTTTTCTTTTTCCTGCTAATCCTAGCATGATAAAGAAGATTCAAAGAGAGTGAGATGCCATCTCCTTTCATTCAGTCAGTAGCTTCAAACATTTCTGGTATATGAAAAACATGTTTTTCAATGGCAAAAATCAATGAATATTGTAAATGCACAAACAGTAATATCTCCACATTGCAAGGTGCAATTCTGAAATTTTTTGCTTTTTCCTGCTAATCCTAGCATGATAAAGAAGATTCAAAGAGAGTGAGATGCCAGCTCCTTTCATTCAGTCAGTAGCTTCAAACATTTCTGGTATATGAAAAACATGTTTTTCAATGGCAAAAATCAATGAATATTGTAAATGCACAAACAGTAATATCTCCACATTGCACGGTGCAATTCTGAAATTTTTAGCTTTTTCCTGTTAATCCTAGCATGATAAAGAAGATTCAAAGAGAGTGAGATGCCAGCTCCTTTCATTCAGTCAGTAGCTTCAAACATTTCTGGTATATGAAAAACATGTTTTTCAATGGCAAAAATCAATGAATATTGTAAATGCACAAACAGTAATATCTCCACATTGCAAGGTGCAATTCTGAAATTTTTTGCTTTTTCCTGTTAATCCTAGCATGATAAAGAAGATTCAAAGAGAGTGAGATGCCAGCTCCTTTCATTCAGTCAGTAGCTTCAAACATTTCTGGTATATGAAAAACATGTTTTTCAATGGCAAAAATCAATGAATATTGTAAATGCACAAACAGTAATATCTCCACATTGCAAGGTGCAATTCTGAAATTTTTTGCTTTTTCCTGCTAATCCTAGCATGATAAAGAAGATTCAAAGAGAGTGAGATGCCAGCTCCTTTCATTCAGTCAGTAGCTTCAAACATTTCTGGTATATGAAAAACATGTTTTTCAATGGCAAAAATCAATGAATATTGTAAATGCACAAACAGTAATATCTCCACATTGCACGGTGCAATTCTGAAATTTTTAGCTTTTTCCTGTTAATCCTAGCATGATAAAGAAGATTCAAAGAGAGTGAGATGCCAGCTCCTTTCATTCAGTCAGTAGCTTCAAACATTTCTGGTATATGAAAAACATGTTTTTCAATGGCAAAAATCAATGAATATTGTAAATGCACAAACAGTAATATCTCCACATTGCAAGGTGCAATTCTGAAATTTTTTGCTTTTTCCTGTTAATCCTAGCATGATAAAGAAGATTCAAAGAGAGTGAGATGCCAGCTCCTTTCATTCAGTCAGTAGCTTCAAACATTTCTGGTATATGAAAAACATGTTTTTCAATGGCAAAAATCAATGAATATTGTAAATGCACAAACAGTAATATCTCCACATTGCAAGGTGCAATTCTGAAATTTTTTGCTTTTTCCTGCTAATCCCAGCATGATAAAGAAGATTCAAAGAGAGTGAGATGCCAGCTCCTTTCATTCAGTCAGTAGCTTCAAACATTTCTGGTATATGAAAAACATGTTTTTCAATGGCAAAAATCAATGAATATTGTAAATGCACAAACAGTAATATCTCCACATTGCACGGTGCAATTCTGAAATTTTTAGCTTTTTCCTGTTAATCCTAGCATGATAAAGAAGATTCAAAGAGAGTGAGATGCCAGCTCCTTTCATTCAGTCAGTAGCTTCAAACATTTCTGGTATATGAAAAACATGTTTTTCAATGGCAAAAATCAATGAATATTGTAAATGCACAAACAGTAATATCTCCACATTGCAAGGTGCAATTCTGAAATTTTTTGCTTTTTCCTGCTAATCCTAGCATGATAAAGAAGATTCAAAGAGAGTGAGATGCCAGCTCCTTTCATTCAGTCAGTAGCTTCAAACATTTCTGGTATATGAAAAACATGTTTTTCAATGGCAAAAATCAATGAATATTGTAAATGCACAAACAGTAATATCTCCACATTGCACGGTGCAATTCTGAAATTTTTAGCTTTTTCCTGTTAATCCTAGCATGATAAAGAAGATTCAAAGAGAGTGAGATGCCAGCTCCTTTCAGTCAGTCAGTAGCTTCAAACATTTCTGGTATATGAAAAACATGTTTTTCAATGGCAAAAATCAATGAATATTGTAAATGCACAAACAGTAATATCTCCACATTGCAAGGTGCAATTCTGAAATTTTTTGCTTTTTCCTGTTAATCCTAGCATGATAAAGAAGATTCAAAGAGAGTGAGATGCCAGCTCCTTTCATTCAGTCAGTAGCTTCAAACATTTCTGGTATATGAAAAACATGTTTTTCAATGGCAAAAGTCAATGAATATTGTAAATGCACAAACAGTAATATCTCCACATTGCAAGGTGCAATTCTGAAATTTTTTGCTTTTTCCTGCTATTCCTAGCATGATAAAGAAGATTCAAAGAGAGTGAGATGCCAGCTCCTTTCATTCAGTCAGTAGCTTCAAACATTTCTGGTATATGAAAAACATGTTTTTCAATGGCAAAAATCAATGAATATTGTAAATGCACAAACAGTAATATCTCCACATTGCAAGGTGCAATTCTGAAATTTTTAGCTTTTTCCTGTTAATCCTAGCATGATAAAGAAGATTCAAAGAGAGTGAGATGCCAGCTCCTTTCATTCAGTCAGTAGCTTCAAACATTTCTGGTATATGAAAAACGTTTTTCAATGGCAAAAATCAATGAATATTGTAAATGCACAAACAGTAATATCTCCACATTGCACGGTGCAATTCTGAAATTTTTAGCTTTTTCCTGTTAATCCTAGCATGATAAAGAAGATTCAAAGAGAGTGAGATGCCAGCTCCTTTCATTCAGTCAGTAGCTTCAAACATTTCTGGTATATGAAAAACATGTTTTTCAATGGCAAAAATCAATGAATATTGTAAATGCACAAACAGTAATATCTCCACATTGCAAGGTGCATTTCTGAAATTTTTTCTTTTTCCTGCTAATCCTAGCATGATAAAGAAGATTCAAAGAGAGTGAGATGCCAGCTCCTTTCATTCAGTCAGTAGCTTCAAACATTTCTGGTATATGAAAAACATGTTTTTCAATGGCAAAAATCAATGAATATTGTAAATGCACAAACAGTAATATCTCCACATAGCAAGGTGCAATTCTGAAATTTTTTGCTTTTTCCTGCTAATCCTAGCATGATAAAGAAGATTCAAAGAGAGTGAGATGCCAGCTCCTTTCATTCAGTCAGTAGCTTCAAACATTTCTGGTATATGAAAAACATGTTTTTCAATGGCAAAAATCAATGAATATTGTAAATGCACAAACAGTAATATCTCCACATTGCACGGTGCAATTCTGAAATTTTTAGCTTTTTCCTGTTAATCCTAGCATGATAAAGAAGATTCAAAGAGAGTGAGATGCCAGCTCCTTTCATTCAGTCAGTAGCTTCAAACATTTCTGGTATATGAAAAACATGTTTTTCAATGGCAAAAATCAATGAATATTGTAAATGCACAAACAGTAATATCTCCACATTGCAAGGTGCAATTCTGAAATTTTTTGCTTTTTCCTGCTAATCCTAGCATGATAAAGAAGATTCAAAGAGAGTGAGATGCCAGCTCCTTTCATTCAGTCAGTAGCTTCAAACATTTCTGGTATATGAAAAACATGTTTTTCAATGGCAAAAATCAATGAATATTGTAAATGCACAAACAGTAATATCTCCACATTGCACGGTGCAATTCTGAAATTTTTAGCTTTTTCCTGTTAATCCTAGCATGATAAAGAAGATTCAAAGAGAGTGAGATGCCAGCTCCTTTCATTCAGTCAGTAGCTTCAAACATTTCTGGTATATGAAAAACATGTTTTTCAATGGCAAAAATCAATGAATATTGTAAATGCACAAACAGTAATATCTCCACATTGCAAGGTGCAATTCTGAAATTTTTTGCTTTTTCCTGTTAATCCTAGCATGATAAAGAAGATTCAAAGAGAGTGAGATGCCAGCTCCTTTCATTCAGTCAGTAGCTTCAAACATTTCTGGTATATGAAAAACATGTTTTTCAATGGCAAAAATCAATGAATATTGTAAATGCACAAACAGTAATATCTCCACATTGCAAGGTGCAATTCTGAAATTTTTTGCTTTTTCCTGCTAATCCTAGCATGATAAAGAAGATTCAAAGAGAGTGAGATGCCAGCTCCTTTCATTCAGTCAGTAGCTTCAAACATTTCTGGTATATGAAAAACATGTTTTTCAATGGCAAAAATCAATGAATATTGTAAATGCACAAACAGTAATATCTCCACATTGCACGGTGCAATTCTGAAATTTTTAGCTTTTTCCTGTTAATCCTAGCATGATAAAGAAGATTCAAAGAGAGTGAGATGCCAGCTCCTTTCATTCAGTCAGTAGCTTCAAACATTTCTGGTATATGAAAAACATGTTTTTCAATGGCAAAAATCAATGAATATTGTAAATGCACAAACAGTAATATCTCCACATTGCAAGGTGCAATTCTGAAATTTTTTGCTTTTTCCTGCTAATCCTAGCATGATAAAGAAGATTCAAAGAGAGTCAGATGCCAGCTCCTTTCATTCAGTCAGTAGCTTCAAACATTTCTGGTATATGAAAAACATGTTTTTCAATGGCAAAAATCAATGAATATTGTAAATGCACAAACAGTAATATCTCCACATTGCACGGTGCAATTCTGAAATTTTTAGCTTTTTCCTGTTAATCCTAGCATGATAAAGAAGATTCAAAGAGAGTGAGATGCCAGCTCCTTTCATTCAGTCAGTAGCTTCAAACATTTCTGGTATATGAAAAACATGTTTTTCAATGGCAAAAATCAATGAATATTGTAAATGCACAAACAGTAATATCTCCACATTGCACGGTGCAATTCTGAAATTTTTAGCTTTTTCCTGTTAATCCTAGCATGATAAAGAAGATTCAAAGAGAGTGAGATGCCAGCTCCTTTCATTCAGTCAGTAGCTTCAAACATTTCTGGTATATGAAAAACATGTTTTTCAATGGCAAAAATCAATGAATATTGTAAATGCACAAACAGTAATATCTCCACATTGCAAGGTGCAATTCTGAAATTTTTTGCTTTTTCCTGCTAATCCTAGCATGATAAAGAAGATTCAAAGAGAGTGAGATGCCAGCTCCTTTCATTCAGTCAGTAGCTTCAAACATTTCTGGTATATGAAAAACATGTTTTTCAATGGCAAAAATCAATGAATATTGTAAATGCACAAACAGTAATATCTCCACATTGCACGGTGCAATTCTGAAATTTTTAGCTTTTTCCTGTTAATCCTAGCATGATAAAGAAGATTCAAAGAGAGTGAGATGCCAGCTCCTTTCATTCAGTCAGTAGCTTCAAACATTTCTGGTATATGAAAAACATGTTTTTCAATGGCAAAAATCAATGAATATTGTAAATGCACAAACAGTAATATCTCCACATTGCAAGGTGCAATTCTGAAATTTTTTGCTTTTTCCTGTTAATCCTAGCATGATAAAGAAGATTCAAAGAGAGTGAGATGCCAGCTCCTTTCATTCAGTCAGTAGCTTCAAACATTTCTGGTATATGAAAAACATGTTTTTCAATGGCAAAAATCAATGAATATTGTAAATGCACAAACAGTAATATCTCCACATTGCAAGGTGCAATTCTGAAATTTTTTGCTTTTTCCTGCTAATCCCAGCATGATAAAGAAGATTCAAAGAGAGTGAGATGCCAGCTCCTTTCATTCAGTCAGTAGCTTCAAACATTTCTGGTATATGAAAAACATGTTTTTCAATGGCAAAAATCAATGAATATTGTAAATGCACAAACAGTAATATCTCCACATTGCACGGTGCAATTCTGAAATTTTTAGCTTTTTCCTGTTAATCCTAGCATGATAAAGAAGATTCAAAGAGAGTGAGATGCCAGCTCCTTTCATTCAGTCAGTAGCTTCAAACATTTCTGGTATATGAAAAACATGTTTTTCAATGGCAAAAATCAATGAATATTGTAAATGCACAAACAGTAATATCTCCACATTGCAAGGTGCAATTCTGAAATTTTTTGCTTTTTCCTGCTAATCCTAGCATGATAAAGAAGATTCAAAGAGAGTGAGATGCCAGCTCCTTTCATTCAGTCAGTAGCTTCAAACATTTCTGGTATATGAAAAACATGTTTTTCAATGGCAAAAATCAATGAATATTGTAAATGCACAAACAGTAATATCTCCACATTGCACGGTGCAATTCTGAAATTTTTAGCTTTTTCCTGTTAATCCTAGCATGATAAAGAAGATTCAAAGAGAGTGAGATGCCAGCTCCTTTCATTCAGTCAGTAGCTTCAAACATTTCTGGTATATGAAAAACATGTTTTTCAATGGCAAAAATCAATGAATATTGTAAATGCACAAACAGTAATATCTCCACATTGCAAGGTGCAATTCTGAAATTTTTTGCTTTTTCCTGTTAATCCTAGCATGATAAAGAAGATTCAAAGAGAGTGAGATGCCAGCTCCTTTCATTCAGTCAGTAGCTTCAAACATTTCTGGTATATGAAAAACATGTTTTTCAATGGCAAAAATCAATGAATATTGTAAATGCACAAACAGTAATATCTCCACATTGCAAGGTGCAATTCTGAAATTTTTTGCTTTTTCCTGCTAATCCTAGCATGATAAAGAAGATTCAAAGAGAGTGAGATGCCAGCTCCTTTCATTCAGTCAGTAGCTTCAAACATTTCTGGTATATGAAAAACATGTTTTTCAATGGCAAAAATCAATGAATATTGTAAATGCACAAACAGTAATATCTCCACATTGCACGGTGCAATTCTGAAATTTTTAGCTTTTTCCTGTTAATCCTAGCATGATAAAGAAGATTCAAAGAGAGTGAGATGCCAGCTCCTTTCATTCAGTCAGTAGCTTCAAACATTTCTGGTATATGAAAAACATGTTTTTCAATGGCAAAAATCAATGAATATTGTAAATGCACAAACAGTAATATCTCCACATTGCAAGGTGCAATTCTGAAATTTTTTGCTTTTTCCTGCTAATCCTAGCATGATAAAGAAGATTCAAAGAGAGTGAGATGCCAGCTCCTTTCATTCAGTCAGTAGCTTCAAACATTTCTGGTATATGAAAAACATGTTTTTCAATGGCAAAAATCAATGAATATTGTAAATGCACAAACAGTAATATCTCCACATTGCACGGTGCAATTCTGAAATTTTTAGCTTTTTCCTGTTAATCCTAGCATGATAAAGAAGATTCAAAGAGAGTGAGATGCCAGCTCCTTTCATTCAGTCAGTAGCTTCAAACATTTCTGGACGTTTTTCAATGGCAAAAATCAATGAATATTGTAAATGCACAAACAGTAATATCTCCACATTGCAAGGTGCAATTCTGAAATTTTTTGCTTTTTCCTGTTAATCCTAGCATGATAAAGAAGATTCAAAGAGAGTGAGATGTCAGCTCCTTTCATTCAGTCAGTAGCTTCAAACATTTCTGGTATATGAAAAACATGTTTTTCAATGGCAAAAATCAATGAATATTGTAAATGCACAAACAGTAATATCTCCACATTGCAAGGTGCAATTCTGAAATTTTTTGCTTTTTCCTGTTAATCCTAGCATGATAAAGAAGATTCAAAGAGAGTGAGATGCCAGCTCCTTTCATTCAGTCAGTAGCTTCAAACATTTCTGGTATATGAAAAACATGTTTTTCAATGGCAAAAATCAATGAATATTGTAAATGCACAAACAGTAATATCTCCACATTGCAAGGTGCAATTCTGAAATTTTTTGCTTTTTCCTGCTAATCCTAGCATGATAAAGAAGATTCAAAGAGAGTGAGATGCCAGCTCCTTTCAATCAGTCAGTAGCTTCAAACATTTCTGGTATATGAAAAACATGTTTTTCAATGGCAAAAATCAATGAATATTGTAAATGCACAAACAGTAATATCTCCACATTGCACGGTGCAATTCTGAAATTTTTAGCTTTTTCCTGTTAATCCTAGCATGATAAAGAAGATTCAAAGAGAGTGAGATGCCAGCTCCTTTCATTCAGTCAGTAGCTTCAAACATTTCTGGTATATGAAAAACATGTTTTTCAATGGCAAAAATCAATGAATATTGTAAATGCACAAACAGTAATATCTCCACATTGCAAGGTGCAATTCTGAAATTGTTTGCTTTTTCCTGCTAATCCTAGCATGATAAAGAAGATTCAAAGAGTGAGATGCCAGCTCCTTTCATTCAGTCAGTAGCTTCAAACATTTCTGGTATATGAAAAACATGTTTTTCAATGGCAAAAATCAATGAATATTGTAAATGCACAAACAGTAATATCTCCACATTGCAAGGTGCAATTCTGAAATTTTTTGCTTTTTCCTGCTAATCCTAGCATGATAAAGAAGATTCAAAGAGAGTGAGATGCCAGCTCCTTTCATTCAGTCAGTAGCTTCAAACATTTCTCGACGTTTTTCAATGGCAAAAATCAATGAATATTGTAAATGCACAAACAGTAATATCTCCACATTGCAAGGTGCAATTCTGAAATTTTTTGCTTTTTCCTGTTAATCCTAGCATGATAAAGAAGATTCAAAGAGAGTGAGATGCCAGCTCCTTTCATTCAGTCAGTAGCTTCAAACATTTCTGGTATATGAAAAACATGTTTTTCAATGGCAAAAATCAATGAATATTGTAAATGCACAAACAGTAATATCTCCACATTGCAAGGTGCAATTCTGAAATTTTTTGCTTTATCCTGCTAATCCTAGCATGATAAAGAAGATTCAAAGAGAGTGAGATGCCAGCTCCTTTCATTCAGTCAGTAGCTTCAAACATTTCTGGTATATGAAAAACATGTTTTTCAATGGCAAAAATCAATGAATATTGTAAATGCACAAACAGTAATATCTCCACATTGCAAGGTGCAATTCGGAAATTTTTTGCTTTTTCCTGCTAATCCTAGCATGATAAAGAAGATTCAAAGAGAGTGAGATGCCAGCTCCTTTCATTCAGTCAGTAGCTTCAAACATTTCTGGACGTTTTTCAATGGCAAAAATCAATGAATATTGTAAATGCACAAACAGTAATATCTCCACATTGCAAGGTGCAATTCTGAAATTTTTTGCTTTTTCCTGTTAATCCTAGCATGATAAAGAAGATTCAAAGAGAGTGAGATGCCAGCTCCTTTCATTCAGTCAGTAGCTTCAAACATTTCTGGTATATGAAAAACATGTTTTTCAATGGCAAAAATCAATGAATATTGTAAATGCACAAACAGTAATATCTCCACATTGCAAGGTGCAATTCTGAAATTTTTTGCTTTATCCTGCTAATCCTAGCATGATAAAGAAGATTCAAAGAGAGTGAGATGCCAGCTCCTTTCATTCAGTCAGTAGCTTCAAACATTTCTGGTATATGAAAAACATGTTTTTCAATGGCAAAAATCAATGAATATTGTAAATGCACAAACAGTAATATCTCCACATTGCAAGGTGCAATTCTGAAATTTTTTGCTTTTTCCTGCTAATCCTAGCATGATAAAGAAGATTCAAAGAGAGTGAGATGCCAGCTCCTTTCATTCAGTCAGTAGCTTCAAACATTTCTGGTATATGAAAAACATGTTTTTCAATGGCAAAAATCAATGAATATTGTAAATGCACAAACAGTAATATCTCCACATTGCACGGTGCAATTCTGAAATTTTTAGCTTTTTCCTGTTAATCCTAGCATGATAAAGAAGATTCAAAGAGAGTGAGATGCCAGCTCCTTTCATTCAGTCAGTAGCTTCAAACATTTCTGGTATATGAAAAACATGTTTTTCAATGGCAAAAATCAATGAATATTGTAAATGCACAAACAGTAATATCTCCACATTGCAAGGTGCAATTCTGAAATTTTTTGCTTTTTCCTGTTAATCCTAGCATGATAAAGAAGATTCAAAGAGAGTGAGATGCCAGCTCCTTTCATTCAGTCAGTAGCTTCAAACATTTCTGGTATATGAAAAACATGTTTTTCAATGGCAAAAATCAATGAATATTGTAAATGCACAAACAGTAATATCTCCACATTGCAAGGTGCAATTCTGAAATTTTTTGCTTTTTCCTGCTAATCCTAGCATGATAAAGAAGATTCAAAGAGAGTGAGATGCCAGCTCCTTTCATTCAGTCAGTAGCTTCAAACATTTCTGGTATATGAAAAACATGTTTTTCAATGGCAAAAATCAATGAATATTGTAAATGCACAAACAGTAATATCTCCACATTGCACGGTGCAATTCTGAAATTTTTAGCTTTTTCCTGTTAATCCTAGCATGATAAAGAAGATTCAAAGAGAGTGAGATGCCAGCTCCTTTCATTCAGTCAGTAGCTTCAAACATTTCTGGACGTTTTTCAATGGCAAAAATCAATGAATATTGTAAATGCACAAACAGTAATATCTCCACATTGCAAGGTGCAATTCTGAAATTTTTTGCTTTTTCCTGTTAATCCTAGCATGATAAAGAAGATTCAAAGAGAGTGAGATGCCAGCTCCTTTCATTCAGTCAGTAGCTTCAAACATTTCTGGTATATGAAAAACATGTTTTTCAATGGCAAAAATCAATGAATATTGTAAATGCACAAACAGTAATATCTCCACATTGCAAGGTGCAATTCTGAAATTTTTTGCTTTATCCTGCTAATCCTAGCATGATAAAGAAGATTCAAAGAGAGTGAGATGCCAGCTCCTTTCATTCAGTCAGTAGCTTCAAACATTTCTGGTATATGAAAAACATGTTTTTCAATGGCAAAAATCAATGAATATTGTAAATGCACAAACAGTAATATCTCCACATTGCAAGGTGCAATTCTGAAATTTTTTGCTTTTTCCTGCTAATCCTAGCATGATAAAGAAGATTCAAAGAGAGTGAGATGCCAGCTCCTTTCATTCAGTCAGTAGCTTCAAACATTTCTGGTATATGAAAAACATGTTTTTCAATGGCAAAAATCAATGAATATTGTAAATGCACAAACAGTAATATCTCCACATTGCACGGTGCAATTCTGAAATTTTTAGCTTTTTCCTGTTAAGCCTAGCATGATAAAGAAGATTCAAAGAGAGTGAGATGCCAGCTCCTTTCATTCAGTCAGTAGCTTCAAACATTTCTGGTATATGAAAAACATGTTTTTCAATGGCAAAAATCAATGAATATTGTAAATGCACAAACAGTAATATCTCCACATTGCAAGGTGCAATTCTGAAATTTTTTGCTTTTTCCTGTTAATCCTAGCATGATAAAGAAGATTCAAAGAGAGTGAGATGCCAGCTCCTTTCATTCAGTCAGTAGCTTCAAACATTTCTGGTATATGAAAAACATGTTTTTCAATGGCAAAAATCAATGAATATTGTAAATGCACAAACAGTAATATCTCCACATTGCAAGGTGCAATTCTGAAATTTTTTGCTTTTTCCTGCTAATCCTAGCATGATAAAGAAGATTCAAAGAGAGTGAGATGCCAGCTCCTTTCATTCAGTCAGTAGCTTCAAACATTTCTGGTATATGAAAAACATGTTTTTCAATGGCAAAAATCAATGAATATTGTAAATGCACAAACAGTAATATCTCCACATTGCACGGTGCAATTCTGAAATTTTTAGCTTTTTCCTGTTAATCCTAGCATGATAAAGAAGATTCAAAGAGAGTGAGATGCCAGCTCCTTTCATTCAGTCAGTAGCTTCAAACATTTCTGGACGTTTTTCAATGGCAAAAATCAATGAATATTGTAAATGCACAAACAGTAATATCTCCACATTGCAAGGTGCAATTCTGAAATTTTTTGCTTTTTCCTGTTAATCCTAGCATGATAAAGAAGATTCAAAGAGAGTGAGATGCCAGCTCCTTTCATTCAGTCAGTAGCTTCAAACATTTCTGGTATATGAAAAACATGTTTTTCAATGGCAAAAATCAATGAATATTGTAAATGCACAAACAGTAATATCTCCACATTGCAAGGTGCAATTCTGAAATTTTTTGCTTTTTCCTGTTAATCCTAGCATGATAAAGAAGATTCAAAGAGAGTGAGATGCCAGCTCCTTTCATTCAGTCAGTAGCTTCAAACATTTCTGGTATATGAAAAACATGTTTTTCAATGGCAAAAATCAATGAATATTGTAAATGCACAAACAGTAATATCTCCACATTGCAAGGTGCAATTCTGAAATTTTTTGCTTTTTCCTGCTAATCCTAGCATGATAAAGAAGATTCAAAGAGAGTGAGATGCCAGCTCCTTTCAATCAGTCAGTAGCTTCAAACATTTCTGGTATATGAAAAACATGTTTTTCAATGGCAAAAATCAATGAATATTGTAAATGCACAAACAGTAATATCTCCACATTGCACGGTGCAATTCTGAAATTTTTAGCTTTTTCCTGTTAATCCTAGCATGATAAAGAAGATTCAAAGAGAGTGAGATGCCAGCTCCTTTCATTCAGTCAGTAGCTTCAAACATTTCTGGTATATGAAAAACATGTTTCTCAATGGCAAAAATCAATGAATATTGTAAATGCACAAACAGTAATATCTCCACATTGCAAGGTGCAATTCTGAAATTGTTTGCTTTTTCCTGCTAATCCTAGCATGATAAAGAAGATTCAAAGAGTGAGATGCCAGCTCCTTTCATTCAGTCAGTAGCTTCAAACATTTCTGGTATATGAAAAACATGTTTTTCAATGGCAAAAATCAATGAATATTGTAAATGCACAAACAGTAATATCTCCACATTGCAAGGTGCAATTCTGAAATTTTTTGCTTTTTCCTGCTAATCCTAGCATGATAAAGAAGATTCAAAGAGAGTGAGATGCCAGCTCCTTTCATTCAGTCAGTAGCTTCAAACATTTCTCGACGTTTTTCAATGGCAAAAATCAATGAATATTGTAAATGCACAAACAGTAATATCTCCACATTGCAAGGTGCAATTCTGAAATTTTTTGCTTTTTCCTGTTAATCCTAGCATGATAAAGAAGATTCAAAGAGAGTGAGATGCCAGCTCCTTTCATTCAGTCAGTAGCTTCAAACATTTCTGGTATATGAAAAACATGTTTTTCAATGGCAAAAATCAATGAATATTGTAAATGCACAAACAGTAATATCTCCACATTGCAAGGTGCAATTCTGAAATTTTTTGCTTTATCCTGCTAATCCTATCATGATAAAGAAGATTCAAAGAGAGTGAGATGCCAGCTCCTTTCATTCAGTCAGTAGCTTCAAACATTTCTGGTATATGAAAAACATGTTTTTCAATGGCAAAAATCAATGAATATTGTAAATGCACAAACAGTAATATCTCCACATTGCAAGGTGCAATTCGGAAATTTTTTGCTTTTTCCTGCTAATCCTAGCATGATAAAGAAGATTCAAAGAGAGTGAGATGCCAGCTCCTTTCATTCAGTCAGTAGCTTCAAACATTTCTGGATGTTTTTCAATGGCAAAAATCAATGAATATTGTAAATGCACAAACAGTAATATCTCCACATTGCAAGGTGCAATTCGGAAATTTTTTGCTTTTTCCTGCTAATCCTAGCATGATAAAGAAGATTCAAAGAGAGTGAGATGCCAGCTCCTTTCATTCAGTCAGTAGCTTCAAACATTTCTGGACGTTTTTCAATGGCAAAAATCAATGAATATTGTAAATGCACAAACAGTAATATCTCCACATTGCAAGGTGCAATTCTGAAATTTTTTGCTTTTTCCTGTTAATCCTAGCATGATAAAGAAGATTCAAAGAGAGTGAGATGCCAGCTCCTTTCATTCAGTCAGTAGCTTCAAACATTTCTGGTATATGAAAAACATGTTTTTCAATGGCAAAAATCAATGAATATTGTAAATGCACAAACAGTAATATCTCCACATTGCAAGGTGCAATTCTGAAATTTTTTGCTTTATCCTGCTAATCCTAGCATGATAAAGAAGATTCAAAGAGAGTGAGATGCCAGCTCCTTTCATTCAGTCAGTAGCTTCAAACATTTCTGGTATATGAAAAACATGTTTTTCAATGGCAAAAATCAATGAATATTGTAAATGCACAAACAGTAATATCTCCACATTGCAAGGTGCAATTCTGAAATTTTTTGCTTTTTCCTGCTAATCCTAGCATGATAAAGAAGATTCAAAGAGAGTGAGATGCCAGCTCCTTTCATTCAGTCAGTAGCTTCAAACATTTCTGGTATATGAAAAACATGTTTTTCAATGGCAAAAATCAATGAATATTGTAAATGCACAAACAGTAATATCTCCACATTGCACGGTGCAATTCTGAAATTTTTAGCTTTTTCCTGTTAATCCTAGCATGATAAAGAAGATTCAAAGAGAGTGAGATGCCAGCTCCTTTCATTCAGTCAGTAGCTTCAAACATTTCTGGTATATGAAAAACATGTTTTTCAATGGCAAAAATCAATGAATATTGTAAATGCACAAACAGTAATATCTCCACATTGCAAGGTGCAATTCTGAAATTTTTTGCTTTTTCCTGTTAATCCTAGCATGATAAAGAAGATTCAAAGAGAGTGAGATGCCAGCTCCTTTCATTCAGTCAGTAGCTTCAAACATTTCTGGTATATGAAAAACATGTTTTTCAATGTCAAAAATCAATGAATATTGTAAATGCACAAACAGTAATATCTCCACATTGCAAGGTGCAATTCTGAAATTTTTTGCTTTTTCCTGCTAATCCTAGCATGATAAAGAAGATTCAAAGAGAGTGAGATGCCAGCTCCTTTCATTCAGTCAGTAGCTTCAAACATTTCTGGTATATGAAAAACATGTTTTTCAATGGCAAAAATCAATGAATATTGTAAATGCACAAACAGTAATATCTCCACATTGCACGGTGCAATTCTGAAATTTTTAGCTTTTTCCTGTTAATCCTAGCATGATAAAGAAGATTCAAAGAGAGTGAGATGCCAGCTCCTTTCATTCAGTCAGTAGCTTCAAACATTTCTGGTATATGAAAAACATGTTTTTCAATGGCAAAAATCAATGAATATTGTAAATGCACAAACAGTAATATCTCCACATTGCAAGGTGCAATTCTGAAATTTTTTGCTTTTTCCTGCTAATCCTAGCATGATAAAGAAGATTCAAAGAGAGTGAGATGCCAGCTCCTTTCATTCAGTCAGTAGCTTCAAACATTTCTGGTATATGAAAAACATGTTTTTCAATGGCAAAAATCAATGAATATTGTAAATGCACAAACAGTAATATCTCCACATTGCACGGTGCAATTCTGAAATTTTTAGCTTTTTCCTGTTAATCCTAGCATGATAAAGAAGATTCAAAGAGAGTGAGATGCCAGCTCCTTTCATTCAGTCAGTAGCTTCAAACATTTCTGGACGTTTTTCAATGGCAAAAATCAATGAATATTGTAAATGCACAAACAGTAATATCTCCACATTGCAAGGTGCAATTCTGAAATTTTTTGCTTTTTCCTGCTAATCCTAGCATGATAAAGAAGATTCAAAGAGAGTGAGATGCCAGCTCCTTTCATTCAGTCAGTAGCTTCAAACATTTCTGGACGTTTTTCAATGGCAAAAATCAATGAATATTGTAAATGCACAAACAGTAATATCTCCACATTGCAAGGTGCAATTCTGAAATTTTTTGCTTTTTCCTGCTAATCCTAGCATGATAAAGAAGATTCAAAGAGAGTGAGATGCCAGCTCCTTTCAATCAGTCAGTAGCTTCAAACATTTCTGGTATATGAAAAACATGTTTTTCAATGGCAAAAATCAATGAATATTGTAAATGCACAAACAGTAATATCTCCACATTGCACGGTGCAATTCTGAAATTTTTAGCTTTTTCCTGTTAATCCTAGCATGATAAAGAAGATTCAAAGAGAGTGAGATGCCAGCTCCTTTCATTCAGTCAGTAGCTTCAAACATTTCTGGTATATGAAAAACATGTTTTTCAATGGCAAAAATCAATGAATATTGTAAATGCACAAACAGTAATATCTCCACATTGCAAGGTGCAATTCTGAAATTGTTTGCTTTTTCCTGCTAATCCTAGCATGATAAAGAAGATTCAAAGAGTGAGATGCCAGCTCCTTTCATTCAGTCAGTAGCTTCAAACATTTCTGGTATATGAAAAACATGTTTTTCAATGGCAAAAATCAATGAATATTGTAAATGCACAAACAGTAATATCTCCACATTGCAAGGTGCAATTCTGAAATTTTTTGCTTTTTCCTGCTAATCCTAGCATGATAAAGAAGATTCAAAGAGAGTGAGATGCCAGCTCCTTTCATTCAGTCAGTAGCTTCAAACATTTCTCGACGTTTTTCAATGGCAAAAATCAATGAATATTGTAAATGCACAAACAGTAATATCTCCACATTGCAAGGTGCAATTCTGAAATTTTTTGCTTTTTCCTGTTAATCCTAGCATGATAAAGAAGATTCAAAGAGAGTGAGATGCCAGCTCCTTTCATTCAGTCAGTAGCTTCAAACATTTCTGGACGTTTTTCAATGGCAAAAATCAATGAATATTGTAAATGCACAAACAGTAATATCTCCACATTGCAAGGTGCAATTCTGAAATTTTTTGCTTTTTCCTGTTAATCCTAGCATGATAAAGAAGATTCAAAGAGAGTGAGATGCCAGCTCCTTTCATTCAGTCAGTAGCTTCAAACATTTCTGGTATATGAAAAACATGTTTTTCAATGGCAAAAATCAATGAATATTGTAAATGCACAAACAGTAATATCTCCACATTGCAAGGTGCAATTCTGAAATTTTTTGCTTTATCCTGCTAATCCTAGCATGATAAAGAAGATTCAAAGAGAGTGAGATGCCAGCTCCTTTCATTCAGTCAGTAGCTTCAAACATTTCTGGTATATGAAAAACATGTTTTTCAATGGCAAAAATCAATGAATATTGTAAATGCACAAACAGTAATATCTCCACATTGCAAGGTGCAATTCTGAAATTTTTTGCTTTTTCCTGCTAATCCTAGCATGATAAAGAAGATTCAAAGAGAGTGAGATGCCAGCTCCTTTCATTCAGTCAGTAGCTTCAAACATTTCTGGTATATGAAAAACATGTTTTTCAATGGCAAAAATCAATGAATATTGTAAATGCACAAACAGTAATATCTCCACATTGCACGGTGCAATTCTGAAATTTTTAGCTTTTTCCTGTTAATCCTAGCATGATAAAGAAGATTCAAAGAGAGTGAGATGCCAGCTCCTTTCATTCAGTCAGTAGCTTCAAACATTTCTGGTATATGAAAAACATGTTTTTCAATGGCAAAAATCAATGAATATTGTAAATGCACAAACAGTAATATCTCCACATTGCAAGGTGCAATTCTGAAATTTTTTGCTTTTTCCTGTTAATCCTAGCATGATAAAGAAGATTCAAAGAGAGTGAGATGCCAGCTCCTTTCATTCAGTCAGTAGCTTCAAACATTTCTGGTATATGAAAAACATGTTTTTCAATGGCAAAAATCAATGAATATTGTAAATGCACAAACAGTAATATCTCCACATTGCAAGGTGCAATTCTGAAATTTTTTGCTTTTTCCTGCTAATCCTAGCATGATAAAGAAGATTCAAAGAGAGTGAGATGCCAGCTCCTTTCATTCAGTCAGTAGCTTCAAACATTTCTGGTATATGAAAAACATGTTTTTCAATGGCAAAAATCAATGAATACTGTAAATGCACAAACAGTAATATCTCCACATTGCACGGTGCAATTCTGAAATTTTTAGCTTTTTCCTGTTAATCCTAGCATGATAAAGAAGATTCAAAGAGAGTGAGATGCCAGCTCCTTTCATTCAGTCAGTAGCTTCAAACATTTCTGGTATATGAAAAACATGTTTTTCAATGGCAAAAATCAATGAATATTGTAAATGCACAAACAGTAATATCTCCACATTGCAAGGTGCAATTCTGAAATTGTTTGCTTTTTCCTGCTAATCCTAGCATGATAAAGAAGATTCAAAGAGTGAGATGCCAGCTCCTTTCATTCAGTCAGTAGCTTCAAACATTTCTGGTATATGAAAAACATGTTTTTCAATGGCAAAAATCAATGAATATTGTAAATGCACAAACAGTAATATCTCCACATTGCAAGGTGCAATTCTGAAATTTTTTGCTTTTTCCTGCTAATCCTAGCATGATAAAGAAGATTCAAAGAGAGTGAGATGCCAGCTCCTTTCATTCAGTCAGTAGCTTCAAACATTTCTCGACGTTTTTCAATGGCAAAAATCAATGAATATTGTAAATGCACAAACAGTAATATCTCCACATTGCAAGGTGCAATTCTGAAATTTTTTGCTTTTTCCTGTTAATCCTAGCATGATAAAGAAGATTCAAAGAGAGTGAGATGCCAGCTCCTTTCATTCAGTCAGTAGCTTCAAACATTTCTGGTATATGAAAAACATGTTTTTCAATGGCAAAAATCAATGAATATTGTAAATGCACAAACAGTAATATCTCCACATTGCAAGGTGCAATTCTGAAATTTTTTGCTTTATCCTGCTAATCCTAGCATGATAAAGAAGATTCAAAGAGAGTGAGATGCCAGCTCCTTTCATTCAGTCAGTAGCTTCAAACATTTCTGGTATATGAAAAACATGTTTTTCAATGGCAAAAATCAATGAATATTGTAAATGCACAAACAGTAATATCTCCACATTGCAAGGTGCAATTCGGAAATTTTTTGCTTTTTCCTGCTAATCCTAGCATGATAAAGAAGATTCAAAGAGAGTGAGATGCCAGCTCCTTTCATTCAGTCAGTAGCTTCAAACATTTCTGGACGTTTTTCAATGGCAAAAATCAATGAATATTGTAAATGCACAAACAGTAATATCTCCACATTGCAAGGTGCAATTCTGAAATTTTTTGCTTTTTCCTGTTAATCCTAGCATGATAAAGAAGATTCAAAGAGAGTGAGATGCCAGCTCCTTTCATTCAGTCAGTAGCTTCAAACATTTCTGGTATATGAAAAACATGTTTTTCAATGGCAAAAATCAATGAATATTGTAAATGCACAAACAGTAATATCTCCACATTGCAAGGTGCAATTCTGAAATTTTTTGCTTTATCCTGCTAATCCAAGCATGATAAAGAAGATTCAAAGAGAGTGAGATGCCAGCTCCTTTCATTCAGTCAGTAGCTTCAAACATTTCTGGTATATGAAAAACATGTTTTTCAATGGCAAAAATCAATGAATATTGTAAATGCACAAACAGTAATATCTCCACATTGCACGGTGCAATTCTGAAATTTTTAGCTTTTTCCTGTTAATCCTAGCATGATAAAGAAGATTCAAAGAGAGTGAGATGCCAGCTCCTTTCATTCAGTCAGTAGCTTCAAACATTTCTGGTATATGAAAAACATGTTTTTCAATGGCAAAAATCAATGAATATTGTAAATGCACAAACAGTAATATCTCCACATTGCAAGGTGCAATTCTGAAATTTTTTGCTTTTTCCTGTTAATCCTAGCATGATAAAGAAGATTCAAAGAGAGTGAGATGCCAGCTCCTTTCATTCAGTCAGTAGCTTCAAACATTTCTGGTATATGAAAAACATGTTTTTCAATGGCAAAAATCAATGAATATTGTAAATGCACAAACAGTAATATCTCCACATTGCAAGGTGCAATTCTGAAATTTTTTGCTTTTTCCTGCTAATCCTAGCATGATAAAGAAGATTCAAAGAGAGTGAGATGCCAGCTCCTTTCATTCAGTCAGTAGCTTCAAACATTTCTGGTATATGAAAAACATGTTTTTCAATGGCAAAAATCAATGAATATTGTAAATGCACAAACAGGAATATCTCCACATTGCACGGTGCAATTCTGAAATTTTTAGCTTTTTCCTGTTAATCCTAGCATGATAAAGAAGATTCAAAGAGAGTGAGATTCCAGCTCCTTTCATTCAGTCAGTAGCTTCAAACATTTCTGGTATATGAAAAACATGTTTTTCAATGGCAAAAATCAATGAATATTGTAAATGCACAAACAGTAATATCTCCACATTGCAAGGTGCAATTCTGAAATTTTTTGCTTTTTCCTGCTAATCCTAGCATGATAAAGAAGATTCAAAGAGAGTGAGATGCCAGCTCCTTTCATTCAGTCAGTAGCTTCAAACATTTCTGGACGTTTTTCAATGGCAAAAATCAATGAATATTGTAAATGCACAAACAGTAATATCTCCACATTGCAAGGTGCAATTCTGAAATTTTTTGCTTTTTCCTGCTAATCCTAGCATGATAAAGAAGATTCAAAGAGAGTGAGATGCCAGCTCCTTTCATTCAGTCAGTAGCTTCAAACATTTCTGGACGTTTTTCAATGGCAAAAATCAATGAATATTGTAAATGCACAAACAGTAATATCTCCACATTTCAAGGTGCAATTCTGAAATTTTTTGCTTTTTCCTGTTAATCCTAGCATGATAAAGAAGATTCAAAGAGAGTGAGATGCCAGCTCCTTTCATTCAGTCAGTAGCTTCAAACATTTCTGGTATATGAAAAACATGTTTTTCAATGGCAAAAATCAATGAATATTGTAAATGCACAAACAGTAATATCTCCACATTGCAAGGTGCAATTCTGAAATTTT
This sequence comes from Phyllobates terribilis, assembly GCF_046119375.1. Lineage (NCBI taxonomy): Eukaryota > Metazoa > Chordata > Amphibia > Anura > Dendrobatidae > Phyllobates > Phyllobates terribilis. The sequence continues at coordinate 11,563 of NW_027367136.1, read as the reverse complement.
TTGCTTTATCCTGCTAATCCTAGCATGATAAAGAAGATTCAAAGAGAGTGAGATGCCAGCTCCTTTCATTCAGTCAGTAGCTTCAAACATTTCTGGTATATGAAAAACATGTTTTTCAATGGCAAAAATCAATGAATATTGTAAATGCACAAACAGTAATATCTCCACATTGCAAGGTGCAATTCTGAAATTTTTTGCTTTTTCCTGCTAATCCTAGCATGATAAAGAAGATTCAAAGAGAGTGAGATGCCAGCTCCTTTCATTCAGTCAGTAGCTTCAAACATTTCTGGTATATGAAAAACATGTTTTTCAATGGCAAAAATCAATGAATATTGTAAATGCACAAACAGTAATATCTCCACATTGCACGGTGCAATTCTGAAATTTTTAGCTTTTTCCTGTTAATCCTAGCATGATAAAGAAGATTCAAAGAGAGTGAGATGCCAGCTCCTTTCATTCAGTCAGTAGCTTCAAACATTTCTGGTATATGAAAAACATGTTTTTCAATGGCAAAAATCAATGAATATTGTAAATGCACAAACAGTAATATCTCCACATTGCAAGGTGCAATTCTGAAATTTTTTGCTTTTTCCTGTTAATCCTAGCATGATAAAGAAGATTCAAAGAGAGTGAGATGCCAGCTCCTTTCATTCAGTCAGTAGCTTCAAACATTTCTGGTATATGAAAAACATGTTTTTCAATGGCAAAAATCAATGAATATTGTAAATGCACAAACAGTAATATCTCCACATTGCAAGGTGCAATTCTGAAATTTTTTGCTTTTTCCTGCTAATCCTAGCATGATAAAGAAGATTCAAAGAGAGTGAGATGCCAGCTCCTTTCATTCAGTCAGTAGCTTCAAACATTTCTGGTATATGAAAAACATGTTTTTCAATGGCAAAAATCAATGAATATTGTAAATGCACAAACAGTAATATCTCCACATTGCACGGTGCAATTCTGAAATTTTTAGCTTTTTCCTGTTAATCCTAGCATGATAAAGAAGATTCAAAGAGAGTGAGATGCCAGCTCCTTTCATTCAGTCAGTAGCTTCAAACATTTCTGGTATATGAAAAACATGTTTTTCAATGGCAAAAATCAATGAATATTGTAAATGCACAAACAGTAATATCTCCACATTGCAAGGTGCAATTCTGAAATTTTTTGCTTTTTCCTGCTAATCCTAGCATGATAAAGAAGATTCAAAGAGAGTGAGATGCCAGCTCCTTTCATTCAGTCTGTAGCTTCAAACATTTCTGGTATATGAAAAACATGTTTTTCAATGGCAAAAATCAATGAATATTGTAAATGCACAAACAGTAATATCTCCACATTGCACGGTGCAATTCTGAAATTTTTAGCTTTTTCCTGTTAATCCTAGCATGATAAAGAAGATTCAAAGAGAGTGAGATGCCAGCTCCTTTCATTCAGTCAGTAGCTTCAAACATTTCTGGACGTTTTTCAATGGCAAAAATCAATGAATATTGTAAATGCACAAACAGTAATATCTCCACATTGCAAGGTGCAATTCTGAAATTTTTTGCTTTTTCCTGCTAATCCTAGCATGATAAAGAAGATTCAAAGAGAGTGAGATGCCAGCTCCTTTCATTCAGTCAGTAGCTTCAAACATTTCTGGACGTTTTTCAATGGCAAAAATCAATGAATATTGTAAATGCACAAACAGTAATATCTCCACATTGCAAGGTGCAATTCTGAAATTTTTTGCTTTTTCCTGTTAATCCTAGCATGATAAAGAAGATTCAAAGAGAGTGAGATGCCAGCTCCTTTCATTCAGTCAGTAGCTTCAAACATTTCTGGTATATGAAAAACATGTTTTTCAATGGCAAAAATCAATGAATATTGTAAATGCACAAACAGTAATATCTCCACATTACAAGGTGCAATTCTGAAATTTTTTGCTTTATCCTGCTAATCCTAGCATGATAAAGAAGATTCAAAGAGAGTGAGATGCCAGCTCCTTTCATTCAGTCAGTAGCTTCAAACATTTCTGGTATATGAAAAACATGTTTTTCAATGGCAAAAATCAATGAATATTGTAAATGCACAAACAGTAATATCTCCACATTGCAAGGTGCAATTCTGAAATTTTTTGCTTTTTCCTGCTAATCCTAGCATGATAAAGAAGATTCAAAGAGAGTGAGATGCCAGCTCCTTTCATTCAGTCAGTAGCTTCAAACATTTCTGGTATATGAAAAACATGTTTTTCAATGGCAAAAATCAATGAATATTGTAAATGCACAAACAGTAATATCTCCACATTGCACGGTGCAATTCTGAAATTTTTAGCTTTTTCCTGTTAATCCTAGCATGATAAAGAAGATTCAAAGAGAGTGAGATGCCAGCTCCTTTCATTCAGTCAGTAGCTTCAAACATTTCTGGTATATGAAAAACATGTTTTCCAATGGCAAAAATCAATGAATATTGTAAATGCACAAACAGTAATATCTCCACATTGCAAGGTGCAATTCTGAAATTTTTTGCTTTTTCCTGTTAATCCTAGCATGATAAAGAAGATTCAAAGAGAGTGAGATGCCAGCTCCTTTCATTCAGTCAGTAGCTTCAAACATTTCTGGTATATGAAAAACATGTTTTTCAATGGCAAAAATCAATGAATATTGTAAATGCACAAACAGTAATATCTCCACATTGCAAGGTGCAATTCTGAAATTTTTTGCTTTTTCCTGCTAATCCTAGCATGATAAAGAAGATTCAAAGAGAGTGAGATGCCAGCTCCTTTCATTCAGTCAGTAGCTTCAAACATTTCTGGTATATGAAAAACATGTTTTTCAATGGCAAAAATCAATGAATATTGTAAATGCACAAACAGTAATATCTCCACATTCCACGGTGCAATTCTGAATTTTTTAGCTTTTTCCTGTTAATCCTAGCATGATAAAGAAGATTCAAAGAGAGTGAGATGCCAGCTCCTTTCATTCAGTCAGTAGCTTCAAACATTTCTGGTATATGAAAAACATGTTTTTCAATGGCAAAAATCAATGAATATTGTAAATGCACAAACAGTAATATCTCCACATTGCAAGGTGCAATTCTGAAATTTTTTGCTTTTTCCTGCTAATCCTAGCATGATAAAGAAGATTCAAAGAGAGTGAGATGCCAGCTCCTTTCATTCAGTCAGTAGCTTCAAACATTTCTGGTATATGAAAAACATGTTTTTCAATGGCAAAAATCAATGAATATTGTAAATGCACAAACAGTAATATCTCCACATTGCACGGTGCAATTCTGAAATTTTTAGCTTTTTCCTGTTAATCCTAGCATGATAAAGAAGATTCAAAGAGAGTGAGATGCCAGCTCCTTTCATTCAGTCAGTAGCTTCAAACATTTCTGGACGTTTTTCAATGGCAAAAATCAATGAATATTGTAAATGCACAAACAGTAATATCTCCACATTGCAAGGTGCAATTCTGAAATTTTTTGCTTTTTCCTGTTAATCCTAGCATGATAAAGAAGATTCAAAGAGAGTGAGATGCCAGCTCCTTTCATTCAGTCAGTAGCTTCAAACATTTCTGGTATATGAAAAACATGTTTTTCAATGGCAAAAATCAATGAATATTGTAAATGCACAAACAGTAATATCTCCACATTGCAAGGTGCAATTCTGAAATTTTTTGCTTTTTCCTGTTAATCCTAGCATGATAAAGAAGATTCAAAGAGAGTGAGATGCCAGCTCCTTTCATTCAGTCAGTAGCTTCAAACATTTCTGGTATATGAAAAACATGTTTTTCAATGGCAAAAATCAATGAATATTGTAAATGCACAAACAGTAATATCTCCACATTGCACGGTGCAATTCTGAAATTTTTAGCTTTTTCCTGTTAATCCTAGCATGATAAAGAAGATTCAAAGAGAGTGAGATGCCAGCTCCTTTCATTCAGTCAGTAGCTTCAAACATTTCTGGACGTTTTTCAATGGCAAAAATCAATGAATATTGTAAATGCACAAACAGTAATATCTCCACATTGCAAGGTGCAATTCTGAAATTTTTTGCTTTTTCCTGCTAATCCTAGCATGATAAAGAAGATTCAAAGAGAGTGAGATGCCAGCTCCTTTCATTCAGTCAGTAGCTTCAAACATTTCTGGACGTTTTTCAATGGCAAAAATCAATGAATATTGTAAATGCACAAACAGTAATATCTCCACATTGCAAGGTGCAATTCTGAAATTTTTTGCTTTTTCCTGCTAATCCTAGCATGATAAAGAAGATTCAAAGAGAGTGAGATGCCAGATCCTTTCATTCAGTCAGTAGCTTCAAACATTTCTGGTATATGAAAAACATGTTTTTCAATGGCAAAAATCAATGAATATTGTAAATGCACAAACAGTAATATCTCCACATTGCACGGTGCAATTCTGAAATTTTTAGCTTTTTCCTGTTAATCCTAGCATGATAAAGAAGATTCAAAGAGAGTGAGATGCCAGCTCCTTTCATTCAGTCAGTAGCTTCAAACATTTCTGGTATATGAAAAACATGTTTTTCAATGGCAAAAATCAATGAATATTGTAAATGCACAAACAGTAATATCTCCACATTGCAAGGTGCAATTCTGAAATTTTTTGCTTTTTCCTGCTAATCCTAGCATGATAAAGAAGATTCAAAGAGAGTGAGATGCCAGCTCCTTTCATTCAGTCAGTAGCTTCAAACATTTCTGGTATATGAAAAACATGTTTTTCAATGGCAAAAATCAATGAATATTGTAAATGCACAAACAGTAATATCTCCACATTGCACGGTGCAATTCTGAAATTTTTAGCTTTTTCCTGTTAATCCTAGCATGATAAAGAAGATTCAAAGAGAGTGAGATGCCAGCTCCTTTCATTCAGTCAGTAGCTTCAAACATTTCTGGTATATGAAAAACATGTTTTTCAATGGCAAAAATCAATGAATATTGTAAATGCACAAACAGTAATATCTCCACATTGCACGGTGCAATTCTGAAATTTTTAGCTTTTTCCTGTTAATCCTAGCATGATAAAGAAGATTCAAAGAGAGTGAGATGCCAGCTCCTTTCATTCAGTCAGTAGCTTCAAACATTTCTGGTATATGAAAAACATGTTTTTCAATGGCAAAAATCAATGAATATTGTAAATGCACAAACAGTAATATCTCCACATTGCAAGGTGCAATTCTGAAATTTTTTGCTTTTTCCTGTTAATCCTAGCATGATAAAGAAGATTCAAAGAGAGTGAGATGCCAGCTCCTTTCATTCAGTCAGTAGCTTCAAACATTTCTGGTATATGAAAAACATGTTTTTCAATGGCAAAAATCAATGAATATTGTAAATGCACAAACAGTAATATCTCCACATTGCAAGGTGCAATTCTGAAATTTTTTGCTTTTTCCTGCTAATCCTAGCATGATAAAGAAGATTCAAAGAGAGTGAGATGCCAGCTCCTTTCATTCAGTCAGTAGCTTCAAACATTTCTGGTATATGAAAAACATGTTTTTCAATGGCAAAAATCAATGAATATTGTAAATGCACAAACAGTAATATCTCCACATTGCACGGTGCAATTCTGAAATTTTTAGCTTTTTCCTGTTAATCCTAGCATGATAAAGAAGATTCAAAGAGAGTGAGATGCCAGCTCCTTTCATTCAGTCAGTAGCTTCAAACATTTCTGGTATATGAAAAACATGTTTTTCAATGGCAAAAATCAATGAATATTGTAAATGCACAAACAGTAATATCTCCACATTGCAAGGTGCAATTCTGAAATTTTTTGCTTTTTCCTGTTAATCCTAGCATGATAAAGAAGATTCAAAGAGAGTGAGATGCCAGCTCCTTTCATTCAGTCAGTAGCTTCAAACATTTCTGGTATATGAAAAACATGTTTTTCAATGGCAAAAATCAATGAATATTGTAAATGCACAAACAGTAATATCTCCACATTGCAAGGTGCAATTCTGAAATTTTTTGCTTTTTCCTGCTAATCCTAGCATGATAAAGAAGATTCAAAGAGAGTGAGATGCCAGCTCCTTTCATTCAGTCAGTAGCTTCAAACATTTCTGGTATATGAAAAACATGTTTTTCAATGGCAAAAATCAATGAATATTGTAAATGCACAAACAGTAATATCTCCACATTGCACGGTGCAATTCTGAAATTTTCAGCTTTTTCCTGTTAATCCTAGCATGATAAAGAAGATTCAAAGAGAGTGAGATGCCAGCTCCTTTCATTCAGTCAGTAGCTTCAAACATTTCTGGTATATGAAAAACATGTTTTTCAATGGCAAAAATCAATGAATATTGTAAATGCACAAACAGTAATATCTCCACATTGCAAGGTGCAATTCTGAAATTTTTTGCTTTTTCCTGCTAATCCTAGCATGATAAAGAAGATTCAGAGTGAGATGCCAGCTCCTTTCATTCAGTCAGTAGCTTCAAACATTTCTGGTATATGAAAAACATGTTTTTCAATGGCAAAAATCAATAAATATTGTAAATGCACAAACAGTAATATCTCCACATAGCACGGTGCAATTCTGAAATTTTTAGCTTTTTCCTGTTAATCCTAGCATGATAAAGAAGATTCAAAGAGAGTGAGATGCCAGCTCCTTTCATTCAGTCAGTAGCTTCAAACATTTCTGGTATATGAAAAACATGTTTTTCAATGGCAAAAATCAATGAATATTGTAAATGCACAAACAGTAATATCTCCACATTGCAAGGTGCAATTCTGAAATTTTTTGCTTTTTCCTGTTAATCCTAGCATGATAAAGAAGATTCAAAGAGAGTGAGATGCCAGCTCCTTTCATTCAGTCAGTAGCTTCAAACATTTCTGGTATATGAAAAACATTTTTCAATGGCAAAAATCAATGAATATTGTAAATGCACAAACAGTAATATCTCCACATTGCAAGGTGCAATTCTGAAATTTTTTGCTTTTTCCTGCTAATCCTAGCATGATAAAGAAGATTCAAAGAGAGTGAGATGCCAGCTCCTTTCATTCAGTCAGTAGCTTCAAACATTTCTGGTATATGAAAAACATGTTTTTCAATGGCAAAAATCAATGAATATTGTAAATGCACAAACAGTAATATCTCCACATTGCAAGGTGCAATTCTGAAATTTTTTGCTTTTTCCTGCTAATCCTAGCATGATAAAGAAGATTCAAAGAGAGTGAGATGCCAGCTCCTTTCATTCAGTCAGTAGCTTCAAACATTTCTGGTATATGAAAAACATGTTTTTCAATGGCAAAAATCAATGAATATTGTAAATGCACAAACAGTAATATCTCCACATTGCACGGTGCAATTCTGAAATTTTTAGCTTTTTCCTGTTAATCCTAGCATGATAAAGAAGATTCAAAGAGAGTGAGATGCCAGCTCCTTTCATTCAGTCAGTAGCTTCAAACATTTCTGGTATATGAAAAACATGTTTTTCAATGGCAAAAATCAATGAATATTGTAAATGCACAAACAGTAATAGCTCCACATTGCAAGGTGCAATTCTGAAATTTTTTGCTTTTTCCTGTTAATCCTAGCATGATAAAGAAGATTCAAAGAGAGTGAGATGCCAGCTCCTTTCATTCAGTCAGTAGCTTCAAACATTTCTGGTATATGAAAAACATGTTTTTCAATGGCAAAAATCAATGAATATTGTAAATGCACAAACAGTAATATCTCCACATTGCAAGGTGCAATTCTGAAATTTTTTGCTTTTTCCTGCTAATCCTAGCATGATAAAGAAGATTCAAAGAGAGTGAGATGCCAGCTCCTTTCATTCAGTCAGTAGCTTCAAACATTTCTGGTATATGAAAAACATGTTTTTCAATGGCAAAAATCAATGAATATTGTAAATGCACAAACAGTAATATCTCCACATTGCACGGTGCAATTCTGAAATTTTTAGCTTTTTCCTGTTAATCCTAGCATGATAAAGAAGATTCAAAGAGAGTGAGATGCCAGCTCCTTTCATTCAGTCAGTAGCTTCAAACATTTCTGGTATATGAAAAACATGTTTTTCAATGGCAAAAATCAATGAATATTGTAAATGCACAAACAGTAATATCTCCACATTGCAAGGTGCAATTCTGAAATTTTTTGCTTTTTCCTGCTAATCCTAGCATGATAAAGAAGATTCAAAGAGAGTGAGATGCCAGATCCTTTCATTCAGTCAGTAGCTTCAAACATTTCTGGTATATGAAAAACATGTTTTTCAATGGCAAAAATCAATGAATATTGTAAATGCACAAACAGTAATATCTCCACATTGCACGGTGCAATTCTGAAATTTTTAGCTTTTTCCTGTTAATCCTAGCATGATAAAGAAGATTCAAAGAGAGTGAGATGCCAGCTCCTTTCATACAGTCAGTAGCTTCAAACATTTCTGGTATATGAAAAACATGTTTTTCAATGGCAAAAATCAATGAATATTGTAAATGCACAAACAGTAATATCTCCACATTGCAAGGTGCAATTCTGAAATTTTTTGCTTTTTCCTGCTAATCCTAGCATGATAAAGAAGATTCAAAGAGAGTGAGATGCCAGCTCCTTTCATTCAGTCAGTAGCTTCAAACATTTCTGGTATATGAAAAACATGTTTTTCAATGGCAAAAATCAATGAATATTGTAAATGCACAAACAGTAATATCTCCACATTGCACGGTGCAATTCTGAAATTTTTAGCTTTTTCCTGTTAATCCTAGCATGATAAAGAAGATTCAAAGAGAGTGAGATGCCAGCTCCTTTCATTCAGTCAGTAGCTTCAAACATTTCTGGTATATGAAAAACATGTTTTTCAATGGCAAAAATCAATGAATATTGTAAATGCACAAACAGTAATATCTCCACATTGCAAGGTGCAATTCTGAAATTTTTTGCTTTTTCCTGTTAATTCTAGCATGATAAAGAAGATTCAAAGAGAGTGAGATGCCAGCTCCTTTCATTCAGTCAGTAGCTTCAAACATTTCTGGTATATGAAAAACATGTTTTTCAATGGCAAAAATCAATGAATATTGTAAATGCACAAACAGTAATATCTCCACATTGCAAGGTGCAATTCTGAAATTTTTTGCTTTTTCCTGCTAATCCTAGCATGATAAAGAAGATTCAAAGAGAGTGAGATGCCAGCTCCTTTCATTCAGTCAGTAGCTTCAAACATTTCTGGTATATGAAAAACATGTTTTTCAATGGCAAAAATCAATGAATATTGTAAATGCACAAACAGTAATATCTCCACATTGCACGGTGCAATTCTGAAATTTTTAGCTTTTTCCTGTTAATCCTAGCATGATAAAGAAGATTCAAAGAGAGTGAGATGCCAGCTCCTTTCATTCAGTCAGTAGCTTCAAACATTTCTGGTATATGAAAAACATGTTTTTCAATGGCAAAAATCAATGAATATTGTAAATGCTCAAACAGTAATATCTCCACATTGCAAGGTGCAATTCTGAAATTTTTTGCTTTTTCCTGCTAATCCTAGCATGATAAAGAAGATTCAAAGAGAGTGAGATGCCAGCTCCTTTCATTCAGTCAGTAGCTTCAAACATTTCTGGTATATGAAAAACATGTTTTTCAATGGCAAAAATCAATGAATATTGTAAATGCACAAACAGTAATATCTCCACATTGCACGGTGCAATTCTGAAATTTTTAGCTTTTTCCTGTTAATCCTAGCATGATAAAGAAGATTCAAAGAGAGTGAGATGCCAGCTCCTTTCATTCAGTCAGTAGCTTCAAACATTTCTGGTATATGAAAAACATGTTTTTCAATGGCAAAAATCAATGAATATTGTAAATGCACAAACAGTAATATCTCCACATTGCAAGGTGCAATTCTGAAATTTTTTGCTTTTTCCTGTTAATCCTAGCATGATAAAGAAGATTCAAAGAGAGTGAGATGCCAGCTCCTTTCATTCAGTCAGTAGCTTCAAACATTTCTGGTATATGAAAAACATGTTTTTCAATGGCAAAAATCAATGAATATTGTAAATGCACAAACAGTAATATCTCCACATTGCAAGGTGCAATTCTGAAATTTTTTGCTTTTTCCTGCTAATCCTAGCATGATAAAGAAGATTCAAAGAGAGTGAGATGCCAGCTCCTTTCATTCAGTCAGTAGCTTCAAACATTTCTGGTATATGAAAAACATGTTTTTCAATGGCAAAAATCAATGAATATTGTAAATGCACAAACAGTAATATCTCCACATTGCACGGTGCAATTCTGAAATTTTTAGCTTTTTCCTGTTAATCCTAGCATGATAAAGAAGATTCAAAGAGAGTGAGATGCCAGCTCCTTTCATTCAGTCAGTAGCTTCAAACATTTCTGGTATATGAAAAACGTTTTTCAATGGCAAAAATCAATGAATATTGTAAATGCACAAACAGTAATATCTCCACATTGCACGGTGCAATTCTGAAATTTTTAGCTTTTTCCTGTTAATCCTAGCATGATAAAGAAGATTCAAAGAGAGTGAGATGCCAGCTCCTTTCATTCAGTCAGTAGCTTCAAACATTTCTGGTATATGAAAAACATGTTTTTCAATGGCAAAAATCAATGAATATTGTAAATGCACAAACAGTAATATCTCCACATTGCAAGGTGCAATTCTGAAATTTTTTGCTTTTTCCTGCTAATCCTAGCATGATAAAGAAGATTCAAAGAGAGTGAGATGCCAGCTCCTTTCATTCAGTCAGTAGCTTCAAACATTTCTGGTATATGAAAAACATGTTTTTCAATGGCAAAAATCAATGAATATTGTAAATGCACAAACAGTAATATCTCCACATTGCAAGGTGCAATTCTGAAATTTTTTGCTTTTTCCTGCTAATCCTAGCATGATAAAGAAGATTCAAAGAGAGTGAGATGCCAGCTCCTTTCATTCAGTCAGTAGCTTCAAACATTTCTGGTATATGAAAAACATGTTTTTCAATGGCAAAAATCAATGAATATTGTAAATGCACAAACAGTAATATCTCCACATTGCACGGTGCAATTCTGAAATTTTTAGCTTTTTCCTGTTAATCCTAGCATGATAAAGAAGATTCAAAGAGAGTGAGATGCCAGCTCCTTTCATTCAGTCAGTAGCTTCAAACATTTCTGGTATATGAAAAACATGTTTTTCAATGGCAAAAATCAATGAATATTGTAAATGCACAAACAGTAATATCTCCACATTGCAAGGTGCAATTCTGAAATTTTTTGCTTTTTCCTGCTAATCCTAGCATGATAAAGAAGATTCAAAGAGAGTGAGATGCCAGCTCCTTTCATTCAGTCAGTAGCTTCAAACATTTCTGGTATATGAAAAACATGTTTTTCAATGGCAAAAATCAATGAATATTGTAAATGCACAAACAGTAATATCTCCACATTGCACGGTGCAATTCTGAAATTTTTAGCTTTTTCCTGTTAATCCTAGCATGATAAAGAAGATTCAAAGAGAGTGAGATGCCAGCTCCTTTCATTCAGTCAGTAGCTTCAAACATTTCTGGTATATGAAAAACATGTTTTTCAATGGCAAAAATCAATGAATATTGTAAATGCACAAACAGTAATATCTCCACATTGCAAGGTGCAATTC
>NW_027367135.1:0-61604 GCF_046119375.1 Phyllobates terribilis | reverse complement strand
AGAGAGTGAGATGCCAGCTCCTTTCATTCAGTCAGTAGCTTCAAACATTTCTGGTATATGAAAAACATGTTTTTCAATGGCAAAAATCAATGAATATTGTAAATGCACAAACAGTAATATCTCCACATTGCACGGTGCAATTCTGAAATTTTTAGCTTTTTCCTGTTAATCCTAGCATGATAAAGAAGATTCAAAGAGAGTGAGATGCCAGCTCCTTTCATTCAGTCAGTAGCTTCAAACATTTCTGGTATATGAAAAACGTTTTTCAATGGCAAAAATCAATGAATATTGTAAATGCACAAACAGTAATATCTCCACATTGCAAGGTGCAATTCTGAAATTTTTTGCTTTTTCCTGTTAATCCTAGCATGATAAAGAAGATTCAAAGAGAGTGAGATGCCAGCTCCTTTCATTCAGTCAGTAGCTTCAAACATTTCTGGTATATGAAAAACATGTTTTTCAATGGCAAAAATCAATGAATATTGTAAATGCACAAACAGTAATATCTCCGCATTGCAAGGTGCAATTCTGAAATTTTTTGCTTTTTCCTGCTAATCCTAGCATGATAAAGAAGATTCAAAGAGAGTGAGATGCCAGCTCCTTTCATTCAGTCAGTAGCTTCAAACATTTCTGGTATATGAAAAACATGTTTTTCAATGGCAAAAATCAATGAATATTGTAAATGCACAAACAGTAATATCTCCACATTGCAAGGTGCAATTCTGAAATTTTTTGCTTTTTCCTGCTAATCCTAGCATGATAAAGAAGATTCAAAGAGAGTGAGATGCCAGCTCCTTTCATTCAGTCAGTAGCTTCAAACATTTCTGGTATATGAAAAACATGTTTTTCAATGGCAAAAATCAATGAATATTGTAAATGCACAAACAGTAATATCTCCACATTGCACAGTGCAATTCTGAAATTTTTAGCTTTTTCCTGTTAATCCTAGCATGATAAAGAAGATTCAAAGAGAGTGAGATGCCAGCTCCTTTCATTCAGTCAGTAGCTTCAAACATTTCTGGTATATGAAAAACATGTTTTTCAATGGCAAAAATCAATGAATATTGTAAATGCACAAACAGTAATATCTCCACATTGCAAGGTGCAATTCTGAAATTTTTTGCTTTTTCCTGTTAATCCTAGCATGATAAAGAAGATTCAAAGAGAGTGAGATGCCAGCTCCTTTCATTCAGTCAGTAGCTTCAAACATTTCTGGTATATGAAAAACATGTTTTTCAATGGCAAAAATCAATGAATATTGTAAATGCACAAACAGTAATATCTCCACATTGCAAGGTGCAATTCTGAAATTTTTTGCTTTTTCCTGCTAATCCTAGCATGATAAAGAAGATTCAAAGAGAGTGAGATGCCAGCTCCTTTCATTCAGTCAGTAGCTTCAAACATTTCTGGTATATGAAAAACGTTTTTCAATGGCAAAAATCAATGAATATTGTAAATGCACAAACAGTAATATCTCCACATTGCAAGGTGCAATTCTGAAATTTTTTGCTTTTTACTGTTAATCCTAGCATGATAAAGAAGATTCAAAGAGAGTGAGATGCCAGCTCCTTTCATTCAATCAGTAGCTTCAAACATTTCTGGTATATGAAAAACATGTTTTTCAATGGCAAAAATCAATGAATATTGTAAATGCACAAACAGTAATATCTCCACATTGCAAGGTGCAATTCTGAAATTTTTTGCTTTTTCCTGCTAATCCTAGCATGATAAAGAAGATTCAAAGAGAGTGAGATGCCAGCTCCTTTCATTCAGTCAGTAGCTTCAAACATTTCTGGTATATGAAAAACATGTTTTTCAATGGCAAAAATCAATGAATATTGTAAATGCACAAACAGTAATATCTCCACATTGCACGGTGCAATTCTGAAATTTTTAGCTTTTTCCTGTTAATCCTAGCATGATAAAGAAGATTCAAAGAGAGTGAGATGCCAGCTCCTTTCATTCAGTCAGTAGCTTCAAACATTTCTGGTATATGAAAAACATGTTTTTCAATGGCAAAAATCAATGAATATTGTAAATGCACAAACAGTAATATCTCCACATTGCACGGTGCAATTCTGAAATTTTTACCTTTTTCCTGTTAATCCTAGCATGATAAAGAAGATTCAAAGAGAGTGAGATGCCAGCTCCTTTCATTCAGTCAGTAGCTTCAAACATTTCTGGTATATGAAAAACATGTTTTTCAATGGCAAAAATCAATGAATATTGTAAATGCACAAACAGTAATATCTCCACATTGCAAGGTGCAATTCTGAAATTTTTTGCTTTTTCCTGTTAATCCTAGCATGATAAAGAAGATTCAAAGAGAGTGAGATGCCAGCTCCTTTCATTCAGTCAGTAGCTTCAAACATTTCTGGTATATGAAAAACATGTTTTTCAATGGCAAAAATCAATGAATATTGTAAATGCACAAACAGTAATATCTCCACATTGCAAGGTGCAATTCTGAAATTTTTTGCTTTTTCCTGCTAATCCTAGCATGATAAAGAAGATTCAAAGAGAGTGAGATGCCAGCTCCTTTCATTCAGTCAGTAGCTTCAAACATTTCTGGTATATGAAAAACGTTTTTCAATGGCAAAAATCAATGAATATTGTAAATGCACAAACAGTAATATCTCCACATTGCAAGGTGCAATTCTGAAATTTTTTGCTTTTTCCTGCTAATCCTAGCATGATAAAGAAGATTCAAAGAGAGTGAGATGCCAGCTCCTTTCATTCAGTCAGTAGCTTCAAACATTTCTGGTATATGAAAAACATGTTTTTCAATGGCAAAAATCAATGAATATTGTAAATGCACAAACAGTAATATCTCCACATTGCACGGTGCAATTCTGAAATTTTTAGCTTTTTCCTGTTAATCCTAGCATGATAAAGAAGATTCAAAGAGAGTGAGATGCCAGCTCCTTTCATTCAGTCAGTAGCTTCAAACATTTCTGGTATATGAAAAACGTTTTTCAATGGCAAAAATCAATGAATATTGTAAATGCACAAACAGTAATATCTCCACATTGCAAGGTGCAATTCTGAAATTTTTTGCTTTTTCCTGTTAATCCTAGCATGATAAAGAAGATTCAAAGAGAGTGAGATGCCAGCTCCTTTCATTCAGTCAGTAGCTTCAAACATTTCTGGTATATGAAAAACATGTTTTTCAATGGCAAAAATCAATGAATATTGTAAATGCACAAACAGTAATATCTCCGCATTGCAAGGTGCAATTCTGAAATTTTTTGCTTTTTCCTGCTAATCCTAGCATGATAAAGAAGATTCAAAGAGAGTGAGATGCCAGCTCCTTTCATTCAGTCAGTAGCTTCAAACATTTCTGGTATATGAAAAACATGTTTTTCAATGGCAAAAATCAATGAATATTGTAAATGCACAAACAGTAATATCTCCGCATTGCAAGGTGCAATTCTGAAATTTTTTGCTTTTTCCTGCTAATCCTAGCATGATAAAGAAGATTCAAAGAGAGTGAGATGCCAGCTCCTTTCATTCAGTCAGTAGCTTCAAACATTTCTGGTATATGAAAAACATGTTTTTCAATGGCAAAAATCAATGAATATTGTAAATGCACAAACAGTAATATCTCCACATTGCAAGGTGCAATTCTGAAATTTTTTGCTTTTTCCTGCTAATCCTAGCATGATAAAGAAGATTCAAAGAGAGTGAGATGCCAGCTCCTTTCATTCAGTCAGTAGCTTCAAACATTTCTGGTATATGAAAAACATGTTTTTCAATGGCAAAAATCAATGAATATTGTAAATGCACAAACAGTAATATCTCCACATTGCAAGGTGCAATTCTGAAATTTTTTGCTTTTTCCTGTTAATCCTAGCATGATAAAGAAGATTCAAAGAGAGTGAGATGCCAGCTCCTTTCATTCAGTCAGTAGCTTCAAACATTTCTGGTATATGAAAAACATGTTTTTCAATGGCAAAAATCAATGAATATTGTAAATGCACAAACAGTAATATCTCCACATTGCACGGTGCAATTCTGAAATTTTTAGCTTTTTCCTGTTAATCCTAGCATGATAAAGAAGATTCAAAGAGAGTGAGATGCCAGCTCCTTTCATTCAGTCAGTAGCTTCAAACATTTCTGGTATATGAAAAACATGTTTTTCAATGGCAAAAATCAATGAATATTGTAAATGCACAAACAGTAATATCTCCACATTGCAAGGTGCAATTCTGAAATTTTTTGCTTTTTCCTGTTAATCCTACCATGATAAAGAAGATTCAAAGAGAGTGAGATGCCAGCTCCTTTCATTCAGTCAGTAGCTTCAAACATTTCTGGTATATGAAAAACATGTTTTTCAATGGCAAAAATCAATGAATATTGTAAATGCACAAACAGTAATATCTCCACATTGCAAGGTGCAATTCTGAAATTTTTTGCTTTTTCCTGCTAATCCTAGCATGATAAAGAAGATTCAAAGAGAGTGAGATGCCAGCTCCTTTCATTCAGTCAGTAGCTTCAAACATTTCTGGTATATGAAAAACGTTTTTCAATGGCAAAAATCAATGAATATTGTAAATGCACAAACAGTAATATCTCCACATTGCAAGGTGCAATTCTGAAATTTTTTGCTTTTTCCTGCTAATCCTAGCATGATAAAGAAGATTCAAAGAGAGTGAGATGCCAGCTCCTTTCATTCAGTCAGTAGCTTCAAACATTTCTGGTATATGAAAAACATGTTTTTCAATGGCAAAAATCAATGAATATTGTAAATGCACAAACAGTAATATCTCCACATTGCACGGTGCAATTCTGAAATTTTTAGCTTTTTCCTGTTAATCCTAGCATGATAAAGAAGATTCAAAGAGAGTGAGATGCCAGCTCCTTTCATTCAGTCAGTAGCTTCAAACATTTCTGGTATATGAAAAACGTTTTTCAATGGCAAAAATCAATGAATATTGTAAATGCACAAACAGTAATATCTCCACATTGCAAGGTGCAATTCTGAAATTTTTTGCTTTTTCCTGTTAATCCTAGCATGATAAAGAAGATTCAAAGAGAGTGAGATGCCAGCTCCTTTCATTCAGTCAGTAGCTTCAAACATTTCTGGTATATGAAAAACATGTTTTTCAATGGCAAAAATCAATGAATATTGTAAATGCACAAACAGTAATATCTCCGCATTGCAAGGTGCAATTCTGAAATTTTTTGCTTTTTCCTGCTAATCCTAGCATGATAAAGAAGATTCAAAGAGAGTGAGATGCCAGCTCCTTTCATTCAGTCAGTAGCTTCAAACATTTCTGGTATATGAAAAACGTTTTTCAATGGCAAAAATCAATGAATATTGTAAATGCACAAACAGTAATATCTCCACATTGCAAGGTGCAATTCTGAAATTTTTTGCTTTTTCCTGCTAATCCTAGCATGATAAAGAAGATTCAAAGAGAGTGAGATGCCAGCTCCTTTCATTCAGTCAGTAGCTTCAAACATTTCTGGTATATGAAAAACATGTTTTTCAATGGCAAAAATCAATGAATATTGTAAATGCACAAACAGTAATATCTCCACATTGCACGGTGCAATTCTGAAATTTTTAGCTTTTTCCTGTTAATCCTAGCATGATAAAGAAGATTCAAAGAGAGTGAGATGCCAGCTCCTTTCATTCAGTCAGTAGCTTCAAACATTTCTGGTATATGAAAAACGTTTTTCAATGGCAAAAATCAATGAATATTGTAAATGCACAAACAGTAATATCTCCACATTGCAAGGTGCAATTCTGAAATTTTTTGCTTTTTCCTGTTAATCCTAGCATGATAAAGAAGATTCAAAGAGAGTGAGATGCCAGCTCCTTTCATTCAGTCAGTAGCTTCAAACATTTCTGGTATATGAAAAACATGTTTTTCAATGGCAAAAATCAATGAATATTGTAAATGCACAAACAGTAATATCTCCGCATTGCAAGGTGCAATTCTGAAATTTTTTGCTTTTTCCTGCTAATCCTAGCATGATAAAGAAGATTCAAAGAGAGTGAGATGCCAGCTCCTTTCATTCAGTCAGTAGCTTCAAACATTTCTGGTATATGAAAAACAAGTTTTTCAATGGCAAAAATCAATGAATATTGTAAATGCACAAACAGTAATATCTCCACATTGCAAGGTGCAATTCTGAAATTTTTTGCTTTTTCCTGTTAATCCTAGCATGATAAAGAAGATTCAAAGAGAGTGAGATGCCAGCTCCTTTCAGTCAGTAGCTTCAAACATTTCTGGTATATGAAAAACATGTTTTTCAATGGCAAAAATCAATGAATATTGTAAATGCACAAACAGTAATATCTCCACATTGCACAGTGCAATTCTGAAATTTTTAGCTTTTTCCTGTTAATCCTAGCATGATAAAGAAGATTCAAAGAGAGTGAGATGCCAGCTCCTTTCATTCAGTCAGTAGCTTCAAACATTTCTGGTATATGAAAAACATGTTTTTCAATGGCAAAAATCAATGAATATTGTAAATGCACAAACAGTAATATCTCCACATTGCAAGGTGCAATTCTGAAATTTTTTGCTTTTTCCTGTTAATCCTAGCATGATAAAGAAGATTCAAAGAGAGTGAGATGCCAGCTCCTTTCATTCAGTCAGTAGCTTCAAACATTTCTGGTATATGAAAAACATGTTTTTCAATGGCAAAAATCAATGAATATTGTAAATGCACAAACAGTAATATCTCCACATTGCAAGGTGCAATTCTGAAATTTTTTGCTTTTTCCTGCTAATCCTAGCATGATAAAGAAGATTCAAAGAGAGTGAGATGCCAGCTCCTTTCATTCAGTCAGTAGCTTCAAACATTTCTGGTATATGAAAAACGTTTTTCAATGGCAAAAATCAATGAATATTGTAAATGCACAAACAGTAATATCTCCACATTGCAAGGTGCAATTCTGAAATTTTTTGCTTTTTACTGTTAATCCTAGCATGATAAAGAAGATTCAAAGAGAGTGAGATGCCAGCTCCTTTCATTCAATCAGTAGCTTCAAACATTTCTGGTATATGAAAAACATGTTTTTCAATGGCAAAAATCAATGAATATTGTAAATGCACAAACAGTAATATCTCCACATTGCAAGGTGCAATTCTGAAATTTTTTGCTTTTTCCTGCTAATCCTAGCATGATAAAGAAGATTCAAAGAGAGTGAGATGCCAGCTCCTTTCATTCAGTCAGTAGCTTCAAACATTTCTGGTATATGAAAAACATGTTTTTCAATGGCAAAAATCAATGAATATTGTAAATGCACAAACAGTAATATCTCCACATTGCACGGTGCAATTCTGAAATTTTTAGCTTTTTCCTGTTAATCCTAGCATGATAAAGAAGATTCAAAGAGAGTGAGATGCCAGCTCCTTTCATTCAGTCAGTAGCTTCAAACATTTCTGGTATATGAAAAACATGTTTTTCAATGGCAAAAATCAATGAATATTGTAAATGCACAAACAGTAATATCTCCACATTGCACGGTGCAATTCTGAAATTTTTACCTTTTTCCTGTTAATCCTAGCATGATAAAGAAGATTCAAAGAGAGTGAGATGCCAGCTCCTTTCATTCAGTCAGTAGCTTCAAACATTTCTGGTATATGAAAAACATGTTTTTCAATGGCAAAAATCAATGAATATTGTAAATGCACAAACAGTAATATCTCCACATTGCAAGGTGCAATTCTGAAATTTTTTGCTTTTTCCTGTTAATCCTAGCATGATAAAGAAGATTCAAAGAGAGTGAGATGCCAGCTCCTTTCATTCAGTCAGTAGCTTCAAACATTTCTGGTATATGAAAAACATGTTTTTCAATGGCAAAAATCAATGAATATTGTAAATGCACAAACAGTAATATCTCCACATTGCAAGGTGCAATTCTGAAATTTTTTGCTTTTTCCTGCTCCTCTTAGCATGATAAAGAAGATTCAAAGAGAGTGAGATGCCAGCTCCTTTCATTCAGTCAGTAGCTTCAAACATTTCTGGTATATGAAAAACGTTTTTCAATGGCAAAAATCAATGAATATTGTAAATGCACAAACAGTAATATCTCCACATTGCAAGGTGCAATTCTGAAATTTTTTGCTTTTTCCTGCTAATCCTAGCATGATAAAGAAGATTCAAAGAGAGTGAGATGCCAGCTCCTTTCATTCAGTCAGTAGCTTCAAACATTTCTGGTATATGAAAAACATGTTTTTCAATGGCAAAAATCAATGAATATTGTAAATGCACAAACAGTAATATCTCCACATTGCACGGTGCAATTCTGAAATTTTTAGCTTTTTCCTGTTAATCCTAGCATGATAAAGAAGATTCAAAGAGAGTGAGATGCCAGCTCCTTTCATTCAGTCAGTAGCTTCAAACATTTCTGGTATATGAAAAACGTTTTTCAATGGCAAAAATCAATGAATATTGTAAATGCACAAACAGTAATATCTCCACATTGCAAGGTGCAATTCTGAAATTTTTTGCTTTTTCCTGTTAATCCTAGCATGATAAAGAAGATTCAAAGAGAGTGAGATGCCAGCTCCTTTCATTCAGTCAGTAGCTTCAAACATTTCTGGTATATGAAAAACATGTTTTTCAATGGCAAAAATCAATGAATATTGTAAATGCACAAACAGTAATATCTCCACATTGCAAGGTGCAATTCTGAAATTTTTTGCTTTTTCCTGCTAATCCTAGCATGATAAAGAAGATTCAAAGAGAGTGAGATGCCAGCTCCTTTCATTCAGTCAGTAGCTTCAAACATTTCTGGTATATGAAAAACGTTTTTCAATGGCAAAAATCAATGAATATTGTAAATGCACAAACAGTAATATCTCCACATTGCAAGGTGCAATTCTGAAATTTTTTGCTTTTTCCTGCTAATCCTAGCATGATAAAGAAGATTCAAAGAGAGTGAGATGCCAGCTCCTTTCATTCAGTCAGTAGCTTCAAACATTTCTGGTATATGAAAAACAAGTTTTTCAATGGCAAAAATCAATGAATATTGTAAATGCACAAACAGTAATATCTCCACATTGCAAGGTGCAATTCTGAAATTTTTTGCTTTTTCCTGTTAATCCTAGCATGATAAAGAAGATTCAAAGAGAGTGAGATGCCAGCTCCTTTCATTCAGTCAGTAGCTTCAAACATTTCTGGTATATGAAAAACATGTTTTTCAATGGCAAAAATCAATGAATATTGTAAATGCACAAACAGTAATATCTCCACATTGCACAGTGCAATTCTGAAATTTTTAGCTTTTTCCTGTTAATCCTAGCATGATAAAGAAGATTCAAAGAGAGTGAGATGCCAGCTCCTTTCATTCAGTCAGTAGCTTCAAACATTTCTGGTATATGAAAAACATGTTTTTCAATGGCAAAAATCAATGAATATTGTAAATGCACAAACAGTAATATCTCCACATTGCAAGGTGCAATTCTGAAATTTTTTGCTTTTTCCTGTTAATCCTAGCATGATAAAGAAGATTCAAAGAGAGTGAGATGCCAGCTCCTTTCATTCAGTCAGTAGCTTCAAACATTTCTGGTATATGAAAAACATGTTTTTCAATGGCAAAAATCAATGAATATTGTAAATGCACAAACAGTAATATCTCCACATTGCAAGGTGCAATTCTGAAATTTTTTGCTTTTTCCTGCTAATCCTAGCATGATAAAGAAGATTCAAAGAGAGTGAGATGCCAGCTCCTTTCATTCAGTCAGTAGCTTCAAACATTTCTGGTATATGAAAAACGTTTTTCAATGGCAAAAATCAATGAATATTGTAAATGCACAAACAGTAATATCTCCACATTGCAAGGTGCAATTCTGAAATTTTTTGCTTTTTACTGTTAATCCTAGCATGATAAAGAAGATTCAAAGAGAGTGAGATGCCAGCTCCTTTCATTCAATCAGTAGCTTCAAACATTTCTGGTATATGAAAAACATGTTTTTCAATGGCAAAAATCAATGAATATTGTAAATGCACAAACAGTAATATCTCCACATTGCAAGGTGCAATTCTGAAATTTTTTGCTTTTTCCTGCTAATCCTAGCATGATAAAGAAGATTCAAAGAGAGTGAGATGCCAGCTCCTTTCATTCAGTCAGTAGCTTCAAACATTTCTGGTATATGAAAAACATGTTTTTCAATGGCAAAAATCAATGAATATTGTAAATGCACAAACAGTAATATCTCCACATTGCACGGTGCAATTCTGAAATTTTTAGCTTTTTCCTGTTAATCCTAGCATGATAAAGAAGATTCAAAGAGAGTGAGATGCCAGCTCCTTTCATTCAGTCAGTAGCTTCAAACATTTCTGGTATATGAAAAACATGTTTTTCAATGGCAAAAATCAATGAATATTGTAAATGCACAAACAGTAATATCTCCACATTGCACGGTGCAATTCTGAAATTTTTACCTTTTTCCTGTTAATCCTAGCATGATAA
Source organism: Phyllobates terribilis (assembly GCF_046119375.1). Lineage (NCBI taxonomy): Eukaryota > Metazoa > Chordata > Amphibia > Anura > Dendrobatidae > Phyllobates > Phyllobates terribilis. The sequence goes on along the minus strand of NW_027367135.1, from coordinate 51,169 downwards.
AGAAGATTCAAAGAGAGTGAGATGCCAGCTCCTTTCATTCAGTCAGTAGCTTCAAACATTTCTGGTATATGAAAAACATGTTTTTCAATGGCAAAAATCAATGAATATTGTAAATGCACAAACAGTAATATCTCCACATTGCAAGGTGCAATTCTGAAATTTTTTGCTTTTTCCTGTTAATCCTAGCATGATAAAGAAGATTCAAAGAGAGTGAGATGCCAGCTCCTTTCATTCAGTCAGTAGCTTCAAACATTTCTGGTATATGAAAAACATGTTTTTCAATGGCAAAAATCAATGAATATTGTAAATGCACAAACAGTAATATCTCCACATTGCAAGGTGCAATTCTGAAATTTTTTGCTTTTTCCTGCTCCTCTTAGCATGATAAAGAAGATTCAAAGAGAGTGAGATGCCAGCTCCTTTCATTCAGTCAGTAGCTTCAAACATTTCTGGTATATGAAAAACGTTTTTCAATGGCAAAAATCAATGAATATTGTAAATGCACAAACAGTAATATCTCCACATTGCAAGGTGCAATTCTGAAATTTTTTGCTTTTTCCTGCTAATCCTAGCATGATAAAGAAGATTCAAAGAGAGTGAGATGCCAGCTCCTTTCATTGTCAGTAGCTTCAAACATTTCTGGTATATGAAAAACATGTTTTTCAATGGCAAAAATCAATGAATATTGTAAATGCACAAACAGTAATATCTCCACATTGCACGGTGCAATTCTGAAATTTTTAGCTTTTTCCTGTTAATCCTAGCATGATAAAGAAGATTCAAAGAGAGTGAGATGCCAGCTCCTTTCATTCAGTCAGTAGCTTCAAACATTTCTGGTATATGAAAAACGTTTTTCAATGGCAAAAATCAATGAATATTGTAAATGCACAAACAGTAATATCTCCACATTGCAAGGTGCAATTCTGAAATTTTTTGCTTTTTCCTGTTAATCCTAGCATGATAAAGAAGATTCAAAGAGAGTGAGATGCCAGCTCCTTTCATTCAGTCAGTAGCTTCAAACATTTCTGGTATATGAAAAACATGTTTTTCAATGGCAAAAATCAATGAATATTGTAAATGCACAAACAGTAATATCTCCACATTGCAAGGTGCAATTCTGAAATTTTTTGCTTTTTCCTGCTAATCCTAGCATGATAAAGAAGATTCAAAGAGAGTGAGATGCCAGCTCCTTTCATTCAGTCAGTAGCTTCAAACATTTCTGGTATATGAAAAACGTTTTTCAATGGCAAAAATCAATGAATATTGTAAATGCACAAACAGTAATATCTCCACATTGCAAGGTGCAATTCTGAAATTTTTTGCTTTTTCCTGCTAATCCTAGCATGATAAAGAAGATTCAAAGAGAGTGAGATGCCAGCTCCTTTCATTCAGTCAGTAGCTTCAAACATTTCTGGTATATGAAAAACATGTTTTTCAATGGCAAAAATCAATGAATATTGTAAATGCACAAACAGTAATATCTCCACATTGCAAGGTGCAATTCTGAAATTTTTTGCTTTTTCCTGCTAATCCTAGCATGATAAAGAAGATTCAAAGAGAGTGAGATGCCAGCTCCTTTCATTCAGTCAGTAGCTTCAAACATTTCTGGTATATGAAAAACATGTTTTTCAATGGCAAAAATCAATGAATATTGTAAATGCACAAACAGTAATATCTCCACATTGCAAGGTGCAATTCTGAAATTTTTTGCTTTTTCCTGTTAATCCTAGCATGATAAAGAAGATTCAAAGAGAGTGAGATGCCAGCTCCTTTCATTCAGTCAGTAGCTTCAAACATTTCTGGTATATGAAAAACATGTTTTTCAATGGCAAAAATCAATGAATATTGTAAATGCACAAACAGTAATATCTCCACATTGCACGGTGCAATTCTGAAATTTTTAGCTTTTTCCTGTTAATCCTAGCATGATAAAGAAGATTCAAAGAGAGTGAGATGCCAGCTCCTTTCATTCAGTCAGTAGCTTCAAACATTTCTGGTATATGAAAAACATGTTTTTCAATGGCAAAAATCAATGAATATTGTAAATGCACAAACAGTAATATCTCCACATTGCAAGGTGCAATTCTGAAATTTTTTGCTTTTTCCTGTTAATCCTACCATGATAAAGAAGATTCAAAGAGAGTGAGATGCCAGCTCCTTTCATTCAGTCAGTAGCTTCAAACATTTCTGGTATATGAAAAACATGTTTTTCAATGGCAAAAATCAATGAATATTGTAAATGCACAAACAGTAATATCTCCACATTGCAAGGTGCAATTCTGAAATTTTTTGCTTTTTCCTGCTAATCCTAGCATGATAAAGAAGATTCAAAGAGAGTGAGATGCCAGCTCCTTTCATTCAGTCAGTAGCTTCAAACATTTCTGGTATATGAAAAACGTTTTTCAATGGCAAAAATCAATGAATATTGTAAATGCACAAACAGTAATATCTCCACATTGCAAGGTGCAATTCTGAAATTTTTTGCTTTTTCCTGCTAATCCTAGCATGATAAAGAAGATTCAAAGAGAGTGAGATGCCAGCTCCTTTCATTCAGTCAGTAGCTTCAAACATTTCTGGTATATGAAAAACATGTTTTTCAATGGCAAAAATCAATGAATATTGTAAATGCACAAACAGTAATATCTCCACATTGCACGGTGCAATTCTGAAATTTTTAGCTTTTTCCTGTTAATCCTAGCATGATAAAGAAGATTCAAAGAGAGTGAGATGCCAGCTCCTTTCATTCAGTCAGTAGCTTCAAACATTTCTGGTATATGAAAAACGTTTTTCAATGGCAAAAATCAATGAATATTGTAAATGCACAAACAGTAATATCTCCACATTGCAAGGTGCAATTCTGAAATTTTTTGCTTTTTCCTGTTAATCCTAGCATGATAAAGAAGATTCAAAGAGAGTGAGATGCCAGCTCCTTTCATTCAGTCAGTAGCTTCAAACATTTCTGGTATATGAAAAACATGTTTTTCAATGGCAAAAATCAATGAATATTGTAAATGCACAAACAGTAATATCTCCGCATTGCAAGGTGCAATTCTGAAATTTTTTGCTTTTTCCTGCTAATCCTAGCATGATAAAGAAGATTCAAAGAGAGTGAGATGCCAGCTCCTTTCATTCAGTCAGTAGCTTCAAACATTTCTGGTATATGAAAAACATGTTTTTCAATGGCAAAAATCAATGAATATTGTAAATGCACAAACAGTAATATCTCCACATTGCACGGTGCAATTCTGAAATTTTTAGCTTTTTCCTGTTAATCCTAGCATGATAAAGAAGATTCAAAGAGAGTGAGATGCCAGCTCCTTTCATTCAGTCAGTAGCTTCAAACATTTCTGGTATATGAAAAACATGTTTTTCAATGGCAAAAATCAATGAATATTGTAAATGCACAAACAGTAATATCTCCACATTGCACAGTGCAATTCTGAAATTTTTAGCTTTTTCCTGTTAATCCTAGCATGATAAAGAAGATTCAAAGAGAGTGAGATGCCAGCTCCTTTCATTCAGTCAGTAGCTTCAAACATTTCTGGTATATGAAAAACATGTTTTTCAATGGCAAAAATCAATGAATATTGTAAATGCACAAACAGTAATATCTCCACATTGCAAGGTGCAATTCTGAAATTTTTTGCTTTTTCCTGTTAATCCTAGCATGATAAAGAAGATTCAAAGAGAGTGAGATGCCAGCTCCTTTCATTCAGTCAGTAGCTTCAAACATTTCTGGTATATGAAAAACATGTTTTTCAATGGCAAAAATCAATGAATATTGTAAATGCACAAACAGTAATATCTCCACATTGCAAGGTGCAATTCTGAAATTTTTTGCTTTTTCCTGCTAATCCTAGCATGATAAAGAAGATTCAAAGAGAGTGAGATGCCAGCTCCTTTCATTCAGTCAGTAGCTTCAAACATTTCTGGTATATGAAAAACGTTTTTCAATGGCAAAAATCAATGAATATTGTAAATGCACAAACAGTAATATCTCCACATTGCAAGGTGCAATTCTGAAATTTTTTGCTTTTTACTGTTAATCCTAGCATGATAAAGAAGATTCAAAGAGAGTGAGATGCCAGCTCCTTTCATTCAATCAGTAGCTTCAAACATTTCTGGTATATGAAAAACATGTTTTTCAATGGCAAAAATCAATGAATATTGTAAATGCACAAACAGTAATATCTCCACATTGCAAGGTGCAATTCTGAAATTTTTTGCTTTTTCCTGCTAATCCTAGCATGATAAAGAAGATTCAAAGAGAGTGAGATGCCAGCTCCTTTCATTCAGTCAGTAGCTTCAAACATTTCTGGTATATGAAAAACATGTTTTTCAATGGCAAAAATCAATGAATATTGTAAATGCACAAACAGTAATATCTCCACATTGCACGGTGCAATTCTGAAATTTTTAGCTTTTTCCTGTTAATCCTAGCATGATAAAGAAGATTCAAAGAGAGTGAGATGCCAGCTCCTTTCATTCAGTCAGTAGCTTCAAACATTTCTGGTATATGAAAAACATGTTTTTCAATGGCAAAAATCAATGAATATTGTAAATGCACAAACAGTAATATCTCCACATTGCACGGTGCAATTCTGAAATTTTTACCTTTTTCCTGTTAATCCTAGCATGATAAAGAAGATTCAAAGAGAGTGAGATGCCAGCTCCTTTCATTCAGTCAGTAGCTTCAAACATTTCTGGTATATGAAAAACATGTTTTTCAATGGCAAAAATCAATGAATATTGTAAATGCACAAACAGTAATATCTCCACATTGCAAGGTGCAATTCTGAAATTTTTTGCTTTTTCCTGTTAATCCTAGCATGATAAAGAAGATTCAAAGAGAGTGAGATGCCAGCTCCTTTCATTCAGTCAGTAGCTTCAAACATTTCTGGTATATGAAAAACATGTTTTTCAATGGCAAAAATCAATGAATATTGTAAATGCACAAACAGTAATATCTCCACATTGCAAGGTGCAATTCTGAAATTTTTTGCTTTTTCCTGCTCCTCTTAGCATGATAAAGAAGATTCAAAGAGAGTGAGATGCCAGCTCCTTTCATTCAGTCAGTAGCTTCAAACATTTCTGGTATATGAAAAACGTTTTTCAATGGCAAAAATCAATGAATATTGTAAATGCACAAACAGTAATATCTCCACATTGCAAGGTGCAATTCTGAAATTTTTTGCTTTTTCCTGCTAATCCTAGCATGATAAAGAAGATTCAAAGAGAGTGAGATGCCAGCTCCTTTCATTCAGTCAGTAGCTTCAAACATTTCTGGTATATGAAAAACATGTTTTTCAATGGCAAAAATCAATGAATATTGTAAATGCACAAACAGTAATATCTCCACATTGCACGGTGCAATTCTGAAATTTTTAGCTTTTTCCTGTTAATCCTAGCATGATAAAGAAGATTCAAAGAGAGTGAGATGCCAGCTCCTTTCATTCAGTCAGTAGCTTCAAACATTTCTGGTATATGAAAAACGTTTTTCAATGGCAAAAATCAATGAATATTGTAAATGCACAAACAGTAATATCTCCACATTGCAAGGTGCAATTCTGAAATTTTTTGCTTTTTCCTGTTAATCCTAGCATGATAAAGAAGATTCAAAGAGAGTGAGATGCCAGCTCCTTTCATTCAGTCAGTAGCTTCAAACATTTCTGGTATATGAAAAACATGTTTTTCAATGGCAAAAATCAATGAATATTGTAAATGCACAAACAGTAATATCTCCACATTGCAAGGTGCAATTCTGAAATTTTTTGCTTTTTCCTGCTAATCCTAGCATGATAAAGAAGATTCAAAGAGAGTGAGATGCCAGCTCCTTTCATTCAGTCAGTAGCTTCAAACATTTCTGGTATATGAAAAACGTTTTTCAATGGCAAAAATCAATGAATATTGTAAATGCACAAACAGTAATATCTCCACATTGCAAGGTGCAATTCTGAAATTTTTTGCTTTTTCCTGCTAATCCTAGCATGATAAAGAAGATTCAAAGAGAGTGAGATGCCAGCTCCTTTCATTCAGTCAGTAGCTTCAAACATTTCTGGTATATGAAAAACATGTTTTTCAATGGCAAAAATCAATGAATATTGTAAATGCACAAACAGTAATATCTCCACATTGCAAGGTGCAATTCTGAAATTTTTTGCTTTTTCCTGCTAATCCTAGCATGATAAAGAAGATTCAAAGAGAGTGAGATGCCAGCTCCTTTCATTCAGTCAGTAGCTTCAAACATTTCTGGTATATGAAAAACATGTTTTTCAATGGCAAAAATCAATGAATATTGTAAATGCACAAACAGTAATATCTCCACATTGCAAGGTGCAATTCTGAAATTTTTTGCTTTTTCCTGTTAATCCTAGCATGATAAAGAAGATTCAAAGAGAGTGAGATGCCAGCTCCTTTCATTCAGTCAGTAGCTTCAAACATTTCTGGTATATGAAAAACATGTTTTTCAATGGCAAAAATCAATGAATATTGTAAATGCACAAACAGTAATATCTCCACATTGCACGGTGCAATTCTGAAATTTTTACCTTTTTCCTGTTAATCCTAGCATGATAAAGAAGATTCAAAGAGAGTGAGATGCCAGCTCCTTTCATTCAGTCAGTAGCTTCAAACATTTCTGGTATATGAAAAACATGTTTTTCAATGGCAAAAATCAATGAATATTGTAAATGCACAAACAGTAATATCTCCACATTGCAAGGTGCAATTCTGAAATTTTTTGCTTTTTCCTGTTAATCCTACCATGATAAAGAAGATTCAAAGAGAGTGAGATGCCAGCTCCTTTCATTCAGTCAGTAGCTTCAAACATTTCTGGTATATGAAAAACATGTTTTTCAATGGCAAAAATCAATGAATATTGTAAATGCACAAACAGTAATATCTCCACATTGCAAGGTGCAATTCTGAAATTTTTTGCTTTTTCCTGCTAATCCTAGCATGATAAAGAAGATTCAAAGAGAGTGAGATGCCAGCTCCTTTCATTCAGTCAGTAGCTTCAAACATTTCTGGTATATGAAAAACGTTTTTCAATGGCAAAAATCAATGAATATTGTAAATGCACAAACAGTAATATCTCCACATTGCAAGGTGCAATTCTGAAATTTTTTGCTTTTTCCTGCTAATCCTAGCATGATAAAGAATATTCAAAGAGAGTGAGATGCCAGCTCCTTTCATTCAGTCAGTAGCTTCAAACATTTCTGGTATATGAAAAACATGTTTTTCAATGGCAAAAATCAATGAATATTGTAAATGCACAAACAGTAATATCTCCACATTGCACGGTGCAATTCTGAAATTTTTAGCTTTTTCCTGTTAATCCTAGCATGATAAAGAAGATTCAAAGAGAGTGAGATGCCAGCTCCTTTCATTCAGTCAGTAGCTTCAAACATTTCTGGTATATGAAAAACGTTTTTCAATGGCAAAAATCAATGAATATTGTAAATGCACAAACAGTAATATCTCCACATTGCAAGGTGCAATTCTGAAATTTTTTGCTTTTTCCTGTTAATCCTAGCATGATAAAGAAGATTCAAAGAGAGTGAGATGCCAGCTCCTTTCATTCAGTCAGTAGCTTCAAACATTTCTGGTATATGAAAAACATGTTTTTCAATGGCAAAAATCAATGAATATTGTAAATGCACAAACAGTAATATCTCCGCATTGCAAGGTGCAATTCTGAAATTTTTTGCTTTTTCCTGCTAATCCTAGCATGATAAAGAAGATTCAAAGAGAGTGAGATGCCAGCTCCTTTCATTCAGTCAGTAGCTTCAAACATTTCTGGTATATGAAAAACATGTTTTTCAATGGCAAAAATCAATGAATATTGTAAATGCACAAACAGTAATATCTCCACATTGCACGGTGCAATTCTGAAATTTTTAGCTTTTTCCTGTTAATCCTAGCATGATAAAGAAGATTCAAAGAGAGTGAGATGCCAGCTCCTTTCATTCAGTCAGTAGCTTCAAACATTTCTGGTATATGAAAAACATGTTTTTCAATGGCAAAAATCAATGAATATTGTAAATGCACAAACAGTAATATCTCCACATTGCACGGTGCAATTCTGAAATTTTTAGCTTTTTCCTGTTAATCCTAGCATGATAAAGAAGATTCAAAGAGAGTGAGATGCCAGCTCCTTTCATTCAGTCAGTAGCTTCAAACATTTCTGGTATATGAAAAACATGTTTTTCAATGGCAAAAATCAATGAATATTGTAAATGCACAAACAGTAATATCTCCACATTGCACGGTGCAATTCTGAAATTTTTACCTTTTTCCTGTTAATCCTAGCATGATAAAGAAGATTCAAAGAGAGTGAGATGCCAGCTCCTTTCATTCAGTCAGTAGCTTCAAACATTTCTGGTATATGAAAAACATGTTTTTCAATGGCAAAAATCAATGAATATTGTAAATGCACAAACAGTAATATCTCCACATTGCAAGGTGCAATTCTGAAATTTTTTGCTTTTTCCTGTTAATCCTACCATGATAAAGAAGATTCAAAGAGAGTGAGATGCCAGCTCCTTTCATTCAGTCAGTAGCTTCAAACATTTCTGGTATATGAAAAACATGTTTTTCAATGGCAAAAATCAATGAATATTGTAAATGCACAAACAGTAATATCTCCACATTGCAAGGTGCAATTCTGAAATTTTTTGCTTTTTCCTGCTAATCCTAGCATGATAAAGAAGATTCAAAGAGAGTGAGATGCCAGCTCCTTTCATTCAGTCAGTAGCTTCAAACATTTCTGGTATATGAAAAACGTTTTTCAATGGCAAAAATCAATGAATATTGTAAATGCACAAACAGTAATATCTCCACATTGCAAGGTGCAATTCTGAAATTTTTTGCTTTTTCCTGCTAATCCTAGCATGATAAAGAAGATTCAAAGAGAGTGAGATGCCAGCTCCTTTCATTCAGTCAGTAGCTTCAAACATTTCTGGTATATGAAAAACATGTTTTTCAATGGCAAAAATCAATGAATATTGTAAATGCACAAACAGTAATATCTCCACATTGCACGGTGCAATTCTGAAATTTTTAGCTTTTTCCTGTTAATCCTAGCATGATAAAGAAGATTCAAAGAGAGTGAGATGCCAGCTCCTTTCATTCAGTCAGTAGCTTCAAACATTTCTGGTATATGAAAAACGTTTTTCAATGGCAAAAATCAATGAATATTGTAAATGCACAAACAGTAATATCTCCACATTGCAAGGTGCAATTCTGAAATTTTTTGCTTTTTCCTGTTAATCCTAGCATGATAAAGAAGATTCAAAGAGAGTGAGATGCCAGCTCCTTTCATTCAGTCAGTAGCTTCAAACATTTCTGGTATATGAAAAACATGTTTTTCAATGGCAAAAATCAATGAATATTGTAAATGCACAAACAGTAATATCTCCGCATTGCAAGGTGCAATTCTGAAATTTTTTGCTTTTTCCTGCTAATCCTAGCATGATAAAGAAGATTCAAAGAGAGTGAGATGCCAGCTCCTTTCATTCAGTCAGTAGCTTCAAACATTTCTGGTATATGAAAAACATGTTTTTCAATGGCAAAAATCAATGAATATTGTAAATGCACAAACAGTAATATCTCCACATTGCACGGTGCAATTCTGAAATTTTTAGCTTTTTCCTGTTAATCCTAGCATGATAAAGAAGATTCAAAGAGAGTGAGATGCCAGCTCCTTTCATTCAGTCAGTAGCTTCAAACATTTCTGGTATATGAAAAACATGTTTTTCAATGGCAAAAATCAATGAATATTGTAAATGCACAAACAGTAATATCTCCACATTGCACGGTGCAATTCTGAAATTTTTAGCTTTTTCCTGTTAATCCTAGCATGATAAAGAAGATTCAAAGAGAGTGAGATGCCAGCTCCTTTCATTCAGTCAGTAGCTTCAAACATTTCTGGTATATGAAAAACATGTTTTTCAATGGCAAAAATCAATGAATATTGTAAATGCACAAACAGTAATATCTCCACATTGCACGGTGCAATTCTGAAATTTTTACCTTTTTCCTGTTAATCCTAGCATGATAAAGAAGATTCAAAGAGAGTGAGATGCCAGCTCCTTTCATTCAGTCAGTAGCTTCAAACATTTCTGGTATATGAAAAACATGTTTTTCAATGGCAAAAATCAATGAATATTGTAAATGCACAAACAGTAATATCTCCACATTGCAAGGTGCAATTCTGAAATTTTTTGCTTTTTCCTGTTAATCCTAGCATGATAAAGAAGATTCAAAGAGAGTGAGATGCCAGCTCCTTTCATTCAGTCAGTAGCTTCAAACATTTCTGGTATATGAAAAACATGTTTTTCAATGGCAAAAATCAATGAATATTGTAAATGCACAAACAGTAATATCTCCACATTGCAAGGTGCAATTCTGAAATTTTTTGCTTTTTCCTGCTAATCCTAGCATGATAAAGAAGATTCAAAGAGAGTGAGATGCCAGCTCCTTTCATTCAGTCAGTAGCTTCAAACATTTCTGGTATATGAAAAACGTTTTTCAATGGCAAAAATCAATGAATATTGTAAATGCACAAACAGTAATATCTCCACATTGCAAGGTGCAATTCTGAAATTTTTTGCTTTTTCCTGTTAATCCTAGCATGATAAAGAAGATTCAAAGAGAGTGAGATGCCAGCTCCTTTCATTCAGTCAGTAGCTTCAAACATTTCTGGTATATGAAAAACATGTTTTTCAATGGCAAAAATCAATGAATATTGTAAATGCACAAACAGTAATATCTCCGCATTGCAAGGTGCAATTCTGAAATTTTTTGCTTTTTCCTGCTAATCCTAGCATGATAAAGAAGATTCAAAGAGAGTGAGATGCCAGCTCCTTTCATTCAGTCAGTAGCTTCAAACATTTCTGGTATATGAAAAACATGTTTTTCAATGGCAAAAATCAATGAATATTGTAAATGCACAAACAGTAATATCTCCGCATTGCAAGGTGCAATTCTGAAATTTTTTGCTTTTTCCTGCTAATCCTAGCATGATAAAGAAGATTCAAAGAGAGTGAGATGCCAGCTCCTTTCATTCAGTCAGTAGCTTCAAACATTTCTGGTATATGAAAAACATGTTTTTCAATGGCAAAAATCAATGAATATTGTAAATGCACAAACAGTAATATCTCCACATTGCAAGGTGCAATTCTGAAATTTTTTGCTTTTTCCTGCTAATCCTAGCATGATAAAGAAGATTCAAAGAGAGTGAGATGCCAGCTCCTTTCATTCAGTCAGTAGCTTCAAACATTTCTGGTATATGAAAAACATGTTTTTCAATGGCAAAAATCAATGAATATTGTAAATGCACAAACAGTAATATCTCCACATTGCAAGGTGCAATTCTGAAATTTTTTGCTTTTTCCTGTTAATCCTAGCATGATAAAGAAGATTCAAAGAGAGTGAGATGCCAGCTCCTTTCATTCAGTCAGTAGCTTCAAACATTTCTGGTATATGAAAAACATGTTTTTCAATGGCAAAAATCAATGAATATTGTAAATGCACAAACAGTAATATCTCCACATTGCACGGTGCAATTCTGAAATTTTTAGCTTTTTCCTGTTAATCCTAGCATGATAAAGAAGATTCAAAGAGAGTGAGATGCCAGCTCCTTTCATTCAGTCAGTAGCTTCAAACATTTCTGGTATATGAAAAACATGTTTTTCAATGGCAAAAATCAATGAATATTGTAAATGCACAAACAGTAATATCTCCACATTGCAAGGTGCAATTCTGAAATTTTTTGCTTTTTCCTGCTAATCCTAGCATGATAAAGAAGATTCAAAGAGAGTGAGATGCCAGCTCCTTTCATTCAGTCAGTAGCTTCAAACATTTCTGGTATATGAAAAACGTTTTTCAATGGCAAAAATCAATGAATATTGTAAATGCTCAAACAGTAATATCTCCACATTGCAAGGAGCAATTCTGAAATTTTTTGCTTTTTCCTGTTAATCCTAGCATGATAAAGAAGATTCAAAGAGAGTGAGATGCCAGCTCCTTTCATTCAGTCAGTAGCTTCAAACATTTCTGGTATATGAAAAACATGTTTTTCAATGGCAAAAATCAATGAATATTGTAAATGCACAAACAGTAATATCTCCGCATTGCAAGGTGCAATTCTGAAATTTTTTGCTTTTTCCTGCTAATCCTAGCATGATAAAGAAGATTCAAAGAGAGTGAGATGCCAGCTCCTTTCATTCAGTCAGTAGCTTCAAACATTTCTGGTATATGAAAAACGTTTTTCAATGGCAAAAATCAATGAATATTGTAAATGCACAAACAGTAATATCTCCACATTGCAAGGTGCAATTCTGAAATTTTTTGCTTTTTCCTGCTAATCCTAGCATGATAAAGAAGATTCAAAGAGAGTGAGATGCCAGCTCCTTTCATTCAGTCAGTAGCTTCAAACATTTCTGGTATATGAAAAACATGTTTTTCAATGGCAAAAATCAATGAATATTGTAAATGCACAAACAGTAATATCTCCACATTGCACGGTGCAATTCTGAAATTTTTAGCTTTTTCCTGTTAATCCTAGCATGATAAAGAAGATTCAAAGAGAGTGAGATGCCAGCTCCTTTCATTCAGTCAGTAGCTTCAAACATTTCTGGTATATGAAAAACGTTTTTCAATGGCAAAAATCAATGAATATTGTAAATGCACAAACAGTAATATCTCCACATTGCAAGGTGCAATTCTGAAATTTTTTGCTTTTTCCTGTTAATCCTAGCATGATAAAGAAGATTCAAAGAGAGTGAGATGCCAGCTCCTTTCATTCAGTCAGTAGCTTCAAACATTTCTGGTATATGAAAAACATGTTTTTCAATGGCAAAAATCAATGAATATTGTAAATGCACAAACAGTAATATCTCCGCATTGCAAGGTGCAATTCTGAAATTTTTTGCTTTTTCCTGCTAATCCTAGCATGATAAAGAAGATTCAAAGAGAGTGAGATGCCAGCTCCTTTCATTCAGTCAGTAGCTTCAAACATTTCTGGTATATGAAAAACATGTTTTTCAATGGCAAAAATCAATGAATATTGTAAATGCACAAACAGTAATATCTCCACATTGCAAGGTGCAATTCTGAAATTTTTTGCTTTTTCCTGCTAATCCTAGCATGATAAAGAAGATTCAAAGAGAGTGAGATGCCAGCTCCTTTCATTCAGTCAGTAGCTTCAAACATTTCTGGTATATGAAAAACATGTTTTTCAATGGCAAAAATCAATGAATATTGTAAATGCACAAACAGTAATATCTCCACATTGCACAGTGCAATTCTGAAATTTTTAGCTTTTTCCTGTTAATCCTAGCATGATAAAGAAGATTCAAAGAGAGTGAGATGCCAGCTCCTTTCATTCAGTCAGTAGCTTCAAACATTTCTGGTATATGAAAAACATGTTTTTCAATGGCAAAAATCAATGAATATTGTAAATGCACAAACAGTAATATCTCCACATTGCAAGGTGCAATTCTGAAATTTTTTGCTTTTTCCTGTTAATCCTACCATGATAAAGAAGATTCAAAGAGAGTGAGATGCCAGCTCCTTTCATTCAGTCAGTAGCTTCAAACATTTCTGGTATATGAAAAACATGTTTTTCAATGGCAAAAATCAATGAATATTGTAAATGCACAAACAGTAATATCTCCACATTGCAAGGTGCAATTCTGAAATTTTTTGCTTTTTCCTGCTAATCCTAGCATGATAAAGAAGATTCAAAGAGAGTGAGATGCCAGCTCCTTTCATTCAGTCAGTAGCTTCAAACATTTCTGGTATATGAAAAACGTTTTTCAATGGCAAAAATCAATGAATATTGTAAATGCACAAACAGTAATATCTCCACATTGCAAGGTGCAATTCTGAAATTTTTTGCTTTTTACTGTTAATCCTAGCATGATAAAGAAGATTCAAAGAGAGTGAGATGCCAGCTCCTTTCATTCAATCAGTAGCTTCAAACATTTCTGGTATATGAAAAACATGTTTTTCAATGGCAAAAATCAATGAATATTGTAAATGCACAAACAGTAATATCTCCACATTGCAAGGTGCAATTCTGAAATTTTTTGCTTTTTCCTGCTAATCCTAGCATGATAAAGAAGATTCAAAGAGAGTGAGATGCCAGCTCCTTTCATTCAGTCAGTAGCTTCAAACATTTCTGGTATATGAAAAACATGTTTTTCAATGGCAAAAATCAATGAATATTGTAAATGCACAAACAGTAATATCTCCACATTGCACGGTGCAATTCTGAAATTTTTAGCTTTTTCCTGTTAATCCTAGCATGATAAAGAAGATTCAAAGAGAGTGAGATGCCAGCTCCTTTCATTCAGTCAGTAGCTTCAAACATTTCTGGTATATGAAAAACATGTTTTTCAATGGCAAAAATCAATGAATATTGTAAATGCACAAACAGTAATATCTCCACATTGCACGGTGCAATTCTGAAATTTTTACCTTTTTCCTGTTAATCCTAGCATGATAAAGAAGATTCAAAGAGAGTGAGATGCCAGCTCCTTTCATTCAGTCAGTAGCTTCAAACATTTCTGGTATATGAAAAACATGTTTTTCAATGGCAAAAATCAATGAATATTGTAAATGCACAAACAGTAATATCTCCACATTGCAAGGTGCAATTCTGAAATTTTTTGCTTTTTCCTGTTAATCCTAGCATGATAAAGAAGATTCAAAGAGAGTGAGATGCCAGCTCCTTTCATTCAGTCAGTAGCTTCAAACATTTCTGGTATATGAAAAACATGTTTTTCAATGGCAAAAATCAATGAATATTGTAAATGCACAAACAGTAATATCTCCACATTGCAAGGTGCAATTCTGAAATTTTTTGCTTTTTCCTGCTAATCCTAGCATGATAAAGAAGATTCAAAGAGAGTGAGATGCCAGCTCCTTTCATTCAGTCAGTAGCTTCAAACATTTCTGGTATATGAAAAACGTTTTTCAATGGCAAAAATCAATGAATATTGTAAATGCACAAACAGTAATATCTCCACATTGCAAGGTGCAATTCTGAAATTTTTTGCTTTTTCCTGCTAATCCTAGCATGATAAAGAAGATTCAAAGAGAGTGAGATGCCAGCTCCTTTCATTCAGTCAGTAGCTTCAAACATTTCTGGTATATGAAAAACATGTTTTTCAATGGCAAAAATCAATGAATATTGTAAATGCACAAACAGTAATATCTCCACATTGCACGGTGCAATTCTGAAATTTTTAGCTTTTTCCTGTTAATCCTAGCATGATAAAGAAGATTCAAAGAGAGTGAGATGCCAGCTCCTTTCATTCAGTCAGTAGCTTCAAACATTTCTGGTATATGAAAAACGTTTTTCAATGGCAAAAATCAATGAATATTGTAAATGCACAAACAGTAATATCTCCACATTGCAAGGTGCAATTCTGAAATTTTTTGCTTTTTCCTGTTAATCCTAGTATGATAAAGAAGATTCAAAGAGAGTGAGATGCCAGCTCCTTTCATTCAGTCAGTAGCTTCAAACATTTCTGGTATATGAAAAACATGTTTTTCAATGGCAAAAATCAATGAATATTGTAAATGCACAAACAGTAATATCTCCGCATTGCAAGGTGCAATTCTGAAATTTTTTGCTTTTTCCTGCTAATCCTAGCATGATAAAGAAGATTCAAAGAGAGTGAGATGCCAGCTCCTTTCATTCAGTCAGTAGCTTCAAACATTTCTGGTATATGAAAAACATGTTTTTCAATGGCAAAAATCAATGAATATTGTAAATGCACAAACAGTAATATCTCCACATTGCACGGTGCAATTCTGAAATTTTTAGCTTTTTCCTGTTAATCCTAGCATGATAAAGAAGATTCAAAGAGAGTGAGATGCCAGCTCCTTTCATTCAGTCAGTAGCTTCAAACATTTCTGGTATATGAAAAACGTTTTTCAATGGCAAAAATCAATGAATATTGTAAATGCACAAACAGTAATATCTCCACATTGCAAGGTGCAATTCTGAAATTTTTTGCTTTTTCCTGTTAATCCTAGCATGATAAAGAAGATTCAAAGAGAGTGAGATGCCAGCTCCTTTCATTCAGTCAGTAGCTTCAAACATTTCTGGTATATGAAAAACATGTTTTTCAATGGCAAAAATCAATGAATATTGTAAATGCACAAACAGTAATATCTCCACATTGCAAGGTGCAATTCTGAAATTTTTTGCTTTTTCCTGCTAATCCTAGCATGATAAAGAAGATTCAAAGAGAGTGAGATGCCAGCTCCTTTCATTCAGTCAGTAGCTTCAAACATTTCTGGTATATGAAAAACATGTTTTTCAATGGCAAAAATCAATGAATATTGTAAATGCACAAACAGTAATATCTCCACATTGCACGGTGCAATTCTGAAATTTTTAGCTTTTTCCTGTTAATCCTAGCATGATAAAGAAGATTCAAAGAGAGTGAGATGCCAGCTCCTTTCATTCAGTCAGTAGCTTCAAACATTTCTGGTATATGAAAAACGTTTTTCAATGGCAAAAATCAATGAATATTGTAAATGCACAAACAGTAATATCTCCACATTGCAAGGTGCAATTCTGAAATTTTTTGCTTTTTCCTGTTAATCCTAGCATGATAAAGAAGATTCAAAGAGAGTGAGATGCCAGCTCCTTTCATTCAGTCAGTAGCTTCAAACATTTCTGGTATATGAAAAACATGTTTTTCAATGGCAAAAATCAATGAATATTGTAAATGCACAAACAGTAATATCTCCGCATTGCAAGGTGCAATTCTGAAATTTTTTGCTTTTTCCTGCTAATCCTAGCATGATAAAGAAGATTCAAAGAGAGTGAGATGCCAGCTCCTTTCATTCAGTCAGTAGCTTCAAACATTTCTGGTATATGAAAAACATGTTTTTCAATGGCAAAAATCAATGAATATTGTAAATGCACAAACAGTAATATCTCCGCATTGCAAGGTGCAATTCTGAAATTTTTTGCTTTTTCCTGCTAATCCTAGCATGATAAAGAAGATTCAAAGAGAGTGAGATGCCAGCTCCTTTCATTCAGTCAGTAGCTTCAAACATTTCTGGTATATGAAAAACATGTTTTTCAATGGCAAAAATCAATGAATATTGTAAATGCACAAACAGTAATATCTCCACATTGCAAGGTGCAATTCTGAAATTTTTTGCTTTTTCCTGCTAATCCTAGCATGATAAAGAAGATTCAAAGAGAGTGAGATGCCAGCTCCTTTCATTCAGTCAGTAGCTTCAAACATTTCTGGTATATGAAAAACATGTTTTTCAATGGCAAAAATCAATGAATATTGTAAATGCACAAACAGTAATATCTCCACATTGCAAGGTGCAATTCTGAAATTTTTTGCTTTTTCCTGTTAATCCTAGCATGATAAAGAAGATTCAAAGAGAGTGAGATGCCAGCTCCTTTCATTCAGTCAGTAGCTTCAAACATTTCTGGTATATGAAAAACATGTTTTTCAATGGCAAAAATCAATGAATATTGTAAATGCACAAACAGTAATATCTCCACATTGCACGGTGCAATTCTGAAATTTTTAGCTTTTTCCTGTTAATCCTAGCATGATAAAGAAGATTCAAAGAGAGTGAGATGCCAGCTCCTTTCATTCAGTCAGTAGCTTCAAACATTTCTGGTATATGAAAAACATGTTTTTCAATGGCAAAAATCAATGAATATTGTAAATGCACAAACAGTAATATCTCCACATTGCAAGGTGCAATTCTGAAATTTTTTGCTTTTTCCTGTTAATCCTACCATGATAAAGAAGATTCAAAGAGAGTGAGATGCCAGCTCCTTTCATTCAGTCAGTAGCTTCAAACATTTCTGGTATATGAAAAACATGTTTTTCAATGGCAAAAATCAATGAATATTGTAAATGCACAAACAGTAATATCTCCACATTGCAAGGTGCAATTCTGAAATTTTTTGCTTTTTCCTGCTAATCCTAGCATGATAAAGAAGATTCAAAGAGAGTGAGATGCCAGCTCCTTTCATTCAGTCAGTAGCTTCAAACATTTCTGGTATATGAAAAACGTTTTTCAATGGCAAAAATCAATGAATATTGTAAATGCACAAACAGTAATATCTCCACATTGCAAGGTGCAATTCTGAAATTTTTTGCTTTTTCCTGTTAATCCTAGCATGATAAAGAAGATTCAAAGAGAGTGAGATGCCAGCTCCTTTCATTCAGTCAGTAGCTTCAAACATTTCTGGTATATGAAAAACATGTTTTTCAATGGCAAAAATCAATGAATATTGTAAATGCACAAACAGTAATATCTCCGCATTGCAAGGTGCAATTCTGAAATTTTTTGCTTTTTCCTGCTAATCCTAGCATGATAAAGAAGATTCAAAGAGAGTGAGATGCCAGCTCCTTTCATTCAGTCAGTAGCTTCAAACATTTCTGGTATATGAAAAACGTTTTTCAATGGCAAAAATCAATGAATATTGTAAATGCACAAACAGTAATATCTCCACATTGCAAGGTGCAATTCTGAAATTTTTTGCTTTTTCCTGCTAATCCTAGCATGATAAAGAAGATTCAAAGAGAGTGAGATGCCAGCTCCTTTCATTCAGTCAGTAGCTTCAAACATTTCTGGTATATGAAAAACATGTTTTTCAATGGCAAAAATCAATGAATATTGTAAATGCACAAACAGTAATATCTCCACATTGCACGGTGCAATTCTGAAATTTTTAGCTTTTTCCTGTTAATCCTAGCATGATAAAGAAGATTCAAAGAGAGTGAGATGCCAGCTCCTTTCATTCAGTCAGTAGCTTCAAACATTTCTGGTATATGAAAAACGTTTTTCAATGGCAAAAATCAATGAATATTGTAAATGCACAAACAGTAATATCTCCACATTGCAAGGTGCAATTCTGAAATTTTTTGCTTTTTCCTGTTAATCCTAGCATGATAAAGAAGATTCAAAGAGAGTGAGATGCCAGCTCCTTTCATTCAGTCAGTAGCTTCAAACATTTCTGGTATATGAAAAACATGTTTTTCAATGGCAAAAATCAATGAATATTGTAAATGCACAAACAGTAATATCTCCGCATTGCAAGGTGCAATTCTGAAATTTTTTGCTTTTTCCTGCTAATCCTAGCATGATAAAGAAGATTCAAAGAGAGTGAGATGCCAGCTCCTTTCATTCAGTCAGTAGCTTCAAACATTTCTGGTATATGAAAAACATGTTTTTCAATGGCAAAAATCAATGAATATTGTAAATGCACAAACAGTAATATCTCCACATTGCAAGGTGCAATTCTGAAATTTTTTGCTTTTTCCTGCTAATCCTAGCATGATAAAGAAGATTCAAAGAGAGTGAGATCAACTTACCTTCCTCTGATTTCTTTTTATACTCTCATTTAAAGAGCATTATCCTGGAATTTATTTCTGGTAAACTTATTGTTTCTGAAACCTCGGTGAACCTGTTAAGCAACCCATCCCACAAAATTTTTTGGAGCCTGAGACACATATATAACAGCTTCAATAATGATCTTTCCTTCCAAAAACACCTCTACATGATACGCTGGGAAAAAGATCTAAAACTCAATTTCCAATCCGATCAATGGGAGAGTGCTGTTCTTTTTTCTCAGGCCTCTAATATATCTATGCCCTTACAAGAGGCTTACTTCAAAATTCTAACCAGATGGTATTACACTCCAATCAGGCTTCACCATATAAAGCCCAGCAACTCTCCCCTTTGTTGGAGGGAGTGCGGCCTTAGGGGAGATCTTTTACATCTCTTTTGGAGCTGCCCTAAAATCCGGAATCTATGGGCTCAGATCTCTTCTTTGGTAGATGACCTTTTAGGCAGACCTGTAGTATTGACCCCTCAAATGGCTTTACTATCCTTAGATCTTGAACCATATAAGTCGTTTGAAAGATCTTTGGTGATTCACTTATTTTCAGTGTGTAAGAACGCATTGGCTTTTTATTGGAGAAAGTCACATGTCCCCACTTTGGAGGACTTAGTTGATAAGATGAATCTCCATAGAATATTTGAACTAAGATTTGCCCTTATCAACAATAATTTACTTAAATTTTCTAGGAAGTGGGATATTTGGCTCACTAAATTCCCTCAACCCTCTCACAACGCTGGAACATCTCAATGTGTGTCGTGTTTAGCTCATTAATATGTTTAATTTTTGCTAATGATAGTAATGTGTGTTTAAAGTGTTCAAATTTCTGTATTATCGTATATACTATTTGACGAACAAATTTCTCCCATCTTTCCTGATTATCCATTCCCGTTTGTTCCCTTTCCCTTTCCCTTCCCTCAGAATTTTTTCCCTTATTATGAATATTCTTTTGTCACTACTTTTATGCTACGTGTGTTATTCCCCTGTTAAATTGTTTATTAAAAATAAAAAAAATATGGTAAAACAAAGAGAGTGAGATGCCAGCTCCTTTCATTCAGTCAGTAGCTTCAAACATTTCTGGTATATGAAAAACATGTTTTTCAATGGCAAAAATCAATGAATATTGTAAATGCACAAACAGTAATATCTCCACATTGCACAGTGCAATTCTGAAATTTTTAGCTTTTTCCTGTTAATCCTAGCATGATAAAGAAGATTCAAAGAGAGTGAGATGCCAGCTCCTTTCATTCAGTCAGTAGCTTCAAACATTTCTGGTATATGAAAAACATGTTTTTCAATGGCAAAAATCAATGAATATTGTAAATGCACAAACAGTAATATCTCCACATTGCAAGGTGCAATTCTGAAATTTTTTGCTTTTTCCTGTTAATCCTAGCATGATAAAGAAGATTCAAAGAGAGTGAGATGCCAGCTCCTTTCATTCAGTCAGTAGCTTCAAACATTTCTGGTATATGAAAAACATGTTTTTCAATGGCAAAAATCAATGAATATTGTAAATGCACAAACAGTAATATCTCCACATTGCAAGGTGCAATTCTGAAATTTTTTGCTTTTTCCTGCTAATCCTAGCATGATAAAGAAGATTCAAAGAGAGTGAGATGCCAGCTCCTTTCATTCAGTCAGTAGCTTCAAACATTTCTGGTATATGAAAAACGTTTTTCAATGGCAAAAATCAATGAATATTGTAAATGCACAAACAGTAATATCTCCACATTGCAAGGTGCAATTCTGAAATTTTTTGCTTTTTACTGTTAATCCTAGCATGATAAAGAAGATTCAAAGAGAGTGAGATGCCAGCTCCTTTCATTCAATCACTAGCTTCAAACATTTCTGGTATATGAAAAACATGTTTTTCAATGGCAAAAATCAATGAATATTGTAAATGCACAAACAGTAATATCTCCACATTGCAAGGTGCAATTCTGAAATTTTTTGCTTTTTCCTGCTAATCCTAGCATGATAAAGAAGATTCAAAGAGAGTGAGATGCCAGCTCCTTTCATTCAGTCAGTAGCTTCAAACATTTCTGGTATATGAAAAACATGTTTTTCAATGGCAAAAATCAATGAATATTGTAAATGCACAAACAGTAATATCTCCACATTGCACGGTGCAATTCTGAAATTTTTAGCTTTTTCCTGTTAATCCTAGCATGATAAAGAAGATTCAAAGAGAGTGAGATGCCAGCTCCTTTCATTCAGTCAGTAGCTTCAAACATTTCTGGTATATGAAAAACATGTTTTTCAATGGCAAAAATCAATGAATATTGTAAATGCACAAACAGTAATATCTCCACATTGCACGGTGCAATTCTGAAATTTTTACCTTTTTCCTGTTAATCCTAGCATGATAAAGAAGATTCAAAGAGAGTGAGATGCCAGCTCCTTTCATTCAGTCAGTAGCTTCAAACATTTCTGGTATATGAAAAACATGTTTTTCAATGGCAAAAATCAATGAATATTGTAAATGCACAAACAGTAATATCTCCACATTGCAAGGTGCAATTCTGAAATTTTTTGCTTTTTCCTGTTAATCCTAGCATGATAAAGAAGATTCAAAGAGAGTGAGATGCCAGCTCCTTTCATTCAGTCAGTAGCTTCAAACATTTCTGGTATATGAAAAACATGTTTTTCAATGGCAAAAATCAATGAATATTGTAAATGCACAAACAGTAATATCTCCACATTGCAAGGTGCAATTCTGAAATTTTTTGCTTTTTCCTGTTAATCCTAGCATGATAAAGAAGATTCAAAGAGAGTGAGATGCCAGCTCCTTTCATTCAGTCAGTAGCTTCAAACATTTCTGGTATATGAAAAACGTTTTTCAATGGCAAAAATCAATGAATATTGTAAATGCACAAACAGTAATATCTCCACATTGCAAGGTGCAATTCTGAAATTTTTTGCTTTTTCCTGTTAATCCTAGCATGATAAAGAAGATTCAAAGAGAGTGAGATGCCAGCTCCTTTCATTCAGTCAGTAGCTTCAAACATTTCTGGTATATGAAAAACATGTTTTTCAATGGCAAAAATCAATGAATATTGTAAATGCACAAACAGTAATATCTCCGCATTGCAAGGTGCAATTCTGAAATTTTTTGCTTTTTCCTGCTAATCCTAGCATGATAAAGAAGATTCAAAGAGAGTGAGATGCCAGCTCCTTTCATTCAGTCAGTAGCTTCAAACATTTCTGGTATATGAAAAACATGTTTTTCAATGGCAAAAATCAATGAATATTGTAAATGCACAAACAGTAATATCTCCGCATTGCAAGGTGCAATTCTGAAATTTTTTGCTTTTTCCTGCTAATCCTAGCATGATAAAGAAGATTCAAAGAGAGTGAGATGCCAGCTCCTTTCATTCAGTCAGTAGCTTCAAACATTTCTGGTATATGAAAAACATGTTTTTCAATGGCAAAAATCAATGAATATTGTAAATGCACAAACAGTAATATCTCCACATTGCAAGGTGCAATTCTGAAATTTTTTGCTTTTTCCTGCTAATCCTAGCATGATAAAGAAGATTCAAAGAGAGTGAGATGCCAGCTCCTTTCATTCAGTCAGTAGCTTCAAACATTTCTGGTATATGAAAAACATGTTTTTCAATGGCAAAAATCAATGAATATTGTAAATGCACAAACAGTAATATCTCCACATTGCAAGGTGCAATTCTGAAATTTTTTGCTTTTTCCTGTTAATCCTAGCATGATAAAGAAGATTCAAAGAGAGTGAGATGCCAGCTCCTTTCATTCAGTCAGTAGCTTCAAACATTTCTGGTATATGAAAAACATGTTTTTCAATGGCAAAAATCAATGAATATTGTAAATGCACAAACAGTAATATCTCCACATTGCACGGTGCAATTCTGAAATTTTTAGCTTTTTCCTGTTAATCCTAGCATGATAAAGAAGATTCAAAGAGAGTGAGATGCCAGCTCCTTTCATTCAGTCAGTAGCTTCAAACATTTCTGGTATATGAAAAACATGTTTTTCAATGGCAAAAATCAATGAATATTGTAAATGCACAAACAGTAATATCTCCACATTGCAAGGTGCAATTCTGAAATTTTTTGCTTTTTCCTGTTAATCCTACCATGATAAAGAAGATTCAAAGAGAGTGAGATGCCAGCTCCTTTCATTCAGTCAGTAGCTTCAAACATTTCTGGTATATGAAAAACATGTTTTTCAATGGCAAAAATCAATGAATATTGTAAATGCACAAACAGTAATATCTCCACATTGCAAGGTGCAATTCTGAAATTTTTTGCTTTTTCCTGCTAATCCTAGCATGATAAAGAAGATTCAAAGAGAGTGAGATGCCAGCTCCTTTCATTCAGTCAGTAGCTTCAAACATTTCTGGTATATGAAAAACGTTTTTCAATGGCAAAAATCAATGAATATTGTAAATGCACAAACAGTAATATCTCCACATTGCAAGGTGCAATTCTGAAATTTTTTGCTTTTTCCTGTTAATCCTAGCATGATAAAGAAGATTCAAAGAGAGTGAGATGCCAGCTCCTTTCATTCAGTCAGTAGCTTCAAACATTTCTGGTATATGAAAAACATGTTTTTCAATGGCAAAAATCAATGAATATTGTAAATGCACAAACAGTAATATCTCCGCATTGCAAGGTGCAATTCTGAAATTTTTTGCTTTTTCCTGCTAATCCTAGCATGATAAAGAAGATTCAAAGAGAGTGAGATGCCAGCTCCTTTCATTCAGTCAGTAGCTTCAAACATTTCTGGTATATGAAAAACGTTTTTCAATGGCAAAAATCAATGAATATTGTAAATGCACAAACAGTAATATCTCCACATTGCAAGGTGCAATTCTGAAATTTTTTGCTTTTTCCTGCTAATCCTAGCATGATAAAGAAGATTCAAAGAGAGTGAGATGCCAGCTCCTTTCATTCAGTCAGTAGCTTCAAACATTTCTGGTATATGAAAAACATGTTTTTCAATGGCAAAAATCAA
Source organism: Phyllobates terribilis (assembly GCF_046119375.1). Taxonomy (NCBI): domain Eukaryota; kingdom Metazoa; phylum Chordata; class Amphibia; order Anura; family Dendrobatidae; genus Phyllobates; species Phyllobates terribilis. The sequence continues at coordinate 26,775 of NW_027367135.1, read as the reverse complement.
TGAATATTGTAAATGCACAAACAGTAATATCTCCACATTGCACGGTGCAATTCTGAAATTTTTAGCTTTTTCCTGTTAATCCTAGCATGATAAAGAAGATTCAAAGAGAGTGAGATGCCAGCTCCTTTCATTCAGTCAGTAGCTTCAAACATTTCTGGTATATGAAAAACGTTTTTCAATGGCAAAAATCAATGAATATTGTAAATGCACAAACAGTAATATCTCCACATTGCAAGGTGCAATTCTGAAATTTTTTGCTTTTTCCTGTTAATCCTAGCATGATAAAGAAGATTCAAAGAGAGTGAGATGCCAGCTCCTTTCATTCAGTCAGTAGCTTCAAACATTTCTGGTATATGAAAAACATGTTTTTCAATGGCAAAAATCAATGAATATTGTAAATGCACAAACAGTAATATCTCCGCATTGCAAGGTGCAATTCTGAAATTTTTTGCTTTTTCCTGCTAATCCTAGCATGATAAAGAAGATTCAAAGAGAGTGAGATGCCAGCTCCTTTCATTCAGTCAGTAGCTTCAAACATTTCTGGTATATGAAAAACATGTTTTTCAATGGCAAAAATCAATGAATATTGTAAATGCACAAACAGTAATATCTCCACATTGCAAGGTGCAATTCTGAAATTTTTTGCTTTTTCCTGCTAATCCTAGCATGATAAAGAAGATTCAAAGAGAGTGAGATGCCAGCTCCTTTCATTCAGTCAGTAGCTTCAAACATTTCTGGTATATGAAAAACATGTTTTTCAATGGCAAAAATCAATGAATATTGTAAATGCACAAACAGTAATATCTCCACATTGCACAGTGCAATTCTGAAATTTTTAGCTTTTTCCTGTTAATCCTAGCATGATAAAGAAGATTCAAAGAGAGTGAGATGCCAGCTCCTTTCATTCAGTCAGTAGCTTCAAACATTTCTGGTATATGAAAAACATGTTTTTCAATGGCAAAAATCAATGAATATTGTAAATGCACAAACAGTAATATCTCCACATTGCAAGGTGCAATTCTGAAATTTTTTGCTTTTTCCTGTTAATCCTAGCATGATAAAGAAGATTCAAAGAGAGTGAGATGCCAGCTCCTTTCATTCAGTCAGTAGCTTCAAACATTTCTGGTATATGAAAAACATGTTTTTCAATGGCAAAAATCAATGAATATTGTAAATGCACAAACAGTAATATCTCCACATTGCAAGGTGCAATTCTGAAATTTTTTGCTTTTTCCTGCTAATCCTAGCATGATAAAGAAGATTCAAAGAGAGTGAGATGCCAGCTCCTTTCATTCAGTCAGTAGCTTCAAACATTTCTGGTATATGAAAAACGTTTTTCAATGGCAAAAATCAATGAATATTGTAAATGCACAAACAGTAATATCTCCACATTGCAAGGTGCAATTCTGAAATTTTTTGCTTTTTACTGTTAATCCTAGCATGATAAAGAAGATTCAAAGAGAGTGAGATGCCAGCTCCTTTCATTCAATCACTAGCTTCAAACATTTCTGGTATATGAAAAACATGTTTTTCAATGGCAAAAATCAATGAATATTGTAAATGCACAAACAGTAATATCTCCACATTGCAAGGTGCAATTCTGAAATTTTTTGCTTTTTCCTGCTAATCCTAGCATGATAAAGAAGATTCAAAGAGAGTGAGATGCCAGCTCCTTTCATTCAGTCAGTAGCTTCAAACATTTCTGGTATATGAAAAACATGTTTTTCAATGGCAAAAATCAATGAATATTGTAAATGCACAAACAGTAATATCTCCACATTGCACGGTGCAATTCTGAAATTTTTAGCTTTTTCCTGTTAATCCTAGCATGATAAAGAAGATTCAAAGAGAGTGAGATGCCAGCTCCTTTCATTCAGTCAGTAGCTTCAAACATTTCTGGTATATGAAAAACATGTTTTTCAATGGCAAAAATCAATGAATATTGTAAATGCACAAACAGTAATATCTCCACATTGCACGGTGCAATTCTGAAATTTTTACCTTTTTCCTGTTAATCCTAGCATGATAAAGAAGATTCAAAGAGAGTGAGATGCCAGCTCCTTTCATTCAGTCAGTAGCTTCAAACATTTCTGGTATATGAAAAACATGTTTTTCAATGGCAAAAATCAATGAATATTGTAAATGCACAAACAGTAATATCTCCACATTGCAAGGTGCAATTCTGAAATTTTTTGCTTTTTCCTGTTAATCCTAGCATGATAAAGAAGATTCAAAGAGAGTGAGATGCCAGCTCCTTTCATTCAGTCAGTAGCTTCAAACATTTCTGGTATATGAAAAACATGTTTTTCAATGGCAAAAATCAATGAATATTGTAAATGCACAAACAGTAATATCTCCACATTGCAAGGTGCAATTCTGAAATTTTTTGCTTTTTCCTGCTAATCCTAGCATGATAAAGAAGATTCAAAGAGAGTGAGATGCCAGCTCCTTTCATTCAGTCAGTAGCTTCAAACATTTCTGGTATATGAAAAACGTTTTTCAATGGCAAAAATCAATGAATATTGTAAATGCACAAACAGTAATATCTCCACATTGCAAGGTGCAATTCTGAAATTTTTTGCTTTTTCCTGCTAATCCTAGCATGATAAAGAAGATTCAAAGAGAGTGAGATGCCAGCTCCTTTCATTCAGTCAGTAGCTTCAAACATTTCTGGTATATGAAAAACATGTTTTTCAATGGCAAAAATCAATGAATATTGTAAATGCACAAACAGTAATATCTCCACATTGCACGGTGCAATTCTGAAATTTTTAGCTTTTTCCTGTTAATCCTAGCATGATAAAGAAGATTCAAAGAGAGTGAGATGCCAGCTCCTTTCATTCAGTCAGTAGCTTCAAACATTTCTGGTATATGAAAAACGTTTTTCAATGGCAAAAATCAATGAATATTGTAAATGCACAAACAGTAATATCTCCACATTGCAAGGTGCAATTCTGAAATTTTTTGCTTTTTCCTGTTAATCCTAGCATGATAAAGAAGATTCAAAGAGAGTGAGATGCCAGCTCCTTTCATTCAGTCAGTAGCTTCAAACATTTCTGGTATATGAAAAACATGTTTTTCAATGGCAAAAATCAATGAATATTGTAAATGCACAAACAGTAATATCTCCGCATTGCAAGGTGCAATTCTGAAATTTTTTGCTTTTTCCTGCTAATCCTAGCATGATAAAGAAGATTCAAAGAGAGTGAGATGCCAGCTCCTTTCATTCAGTCAGTAGCTTCAAACATTTCTGGTATATGAAAAACATGTTTTTCAATGGCAAAAATCAATGAATATTGTAAATGCACAAACAGTAATATCTCCGCATTGCAAGGTGCAATTCTGAAATTTTTTGCTTTTTCCTGCTAATCCTAGCATGATAAAGAAGATTCAAAGAGAGTGAGATGCCAGCTCCTTTCATTCAGTCAGTAGCTTCAAACATTTCTGGTATATGAAAAACATGTTTTTCAATGGCAAAAATCAATGAATATTGTAAATGCACAAACAGTAATATCTCCACATTGCAAGGTGCAATTCTGAAATTTTTTGCTTTTTCCTGCTAATCCTAGCATGATAAAGAAGATTCAAAGAGAGTGAGATGCCAGCTCCTTTCATTCAGTCAGTAGCTTCAAACATTTCTGGTATATGAAAAACATGTTTTTCAATGGCAAAAATCAATGAATATTGTAAATGCACAAACAGTAATATCTCCACATTGCAAGGTGCAATTCTGAAATTTTTTGCTTTTTCCTGTTAATCCTAGCATGATAAAGAAGATTCAAAGAGAGTGAGATGCCAGCTCCTTTCATTCAGTCAGTAGCTTCAAACATTTCTGGTATATGAAAAACATGTTTTTCAATGGCAAAAATCAATGAATATTGTAAATGCACAAACAGTAATATCTCCACATTGCACGGTGCAATTCTGAAATTTTTAGCTTTTTCCTGTTAATCCTAGCATGATAAAGAAGATTCAAAGAGAGTGAGATGCCAGCTCCTTTCATTCAGTCAGTAGCTTCAAACATTTCTGGTATATGAAAAACATGTTTTTCAATGGCAAAAATCAATGAATATTGTAAATGCACAAACAGTAATATCTCCACATTGCAAGGTGCAATTCTGAAATTTTTTGCTTTTTCCTGTTAATCCTACCATGATAAAGAAGATTCAAAGAGAGTGAGATGCCAGCTCCTTTCATTCAGTCAGTAGCTTCAAACATTTCTGGTATATGAAAAACATGTTTTTCAATGGCAAAAATCAATGAATATTGTAAATGCACAAACAGTAATATCTCCACATTGCAAGGTGCAATTCTGAAATTTTTTGCTTTTTCCTGCTAATCCTAGCATGATAAAGAAGATTCAAAGAGAGTGAGATGCCAGCTCCTTTCATTCAGTCAGTAGCTTCAAACATTTCTGGTATATGAAAAACGTTTTTCAATGGCAAAAATCAATGAATATTGTAAATGCACAAACAGTAATATCTCCACATTGCAAGGTGCAATTCTGAAATTTTTTGCTTTTTCCTGCTAATCCTAGCATGATAAAGAAGATTCAAAGAGAGTGAGATGCCAGCTCCTTTCATTCAGTCAGTAGCTTCAAACATTTCTGGTATATGAAAAACATGTTTTTCAATGGCAAAAATCAATGAATATTGTAAATGCACAAACAGTAATATCTCCACATTGCACGGTGCAATTCTGAAATTTTTAGCTTTTTCCTGTTAATCCTAGCATGATAAAGAAGATTCAAAGAGAGTGAGATGCCAGCTCCTTTCATTCAGTCAGTAGCTTCAAACATTTCTGGTATATGAAAAACGTTTTTCAATGGCAAAAATCAATGAATATTGTAAATGCACAAACAGTAATATCTCCACATTGCAAGGTGCAATTCTGAAATTTTTTGCTTTTTCCTGTTAATCCTAGCATGATAAAGAAGATTCAAAGAGAGTGAGATGCCAGCTCCTTTCATTCAGTCAGTAGCTTCAAACATTTCTGGTATATGAAAAACATGTTTTTCAATGGCAAAAATCAATGAATATTGTAAATGCACAAACAGTAATATCTCCGCATTGCAAGGTGCAATTCTGAAATTTTTTGCTTTTTCCTGCTAATCCTAGCATGATAAAGAAGATTCAAAGAGAGTGAGATGCCAGCTCCTTTCATTCAGTCAGTAGCTTCAAACATTTCTGGTATATGAAAAACGTTTTTCAATGGCAAAAATCAATGAATATTGTAAATGCACAAACAGTAATATCTCCACATTGCAAGGTGCAATTCTGAAATTTTTTGCTTTTTCCTGCTAATCCTAGCATGATAAAGAAGATTCAAAGAGAGTGAGATGCCAGCTCCTTTCATTCAGTCAGTAGCTTCAAACATTTCTGGTATATGAAAAACATGTTTTTCAATGGCAAAAATCAATGAATATTGTAAATGCACAAACAGTAATATCTCCACATTGCACGGTGCAATTCTGAAATTTTTAGCTTTTTCCTGTTAATCCTAGCATGATAAAGAAGATTCAAAGAGAGTGAGATGCCAGCTCCTTTCATTCAGTCAGTAGCTTCAAACATTTCTGGTATATGAAAAACGTTTTTCAATGGCAAAAATCAATGAATATTGTAAATGCACAAACAGTAATATCTCCACATTGCAAGGTGCAATTCTGAAATTTTTTGCTTTTTCCTGCTAATCCTAGCATGATAAAGAAGATTCAAAGAGAGTGAGATGCCAGCTCCTTTCATTCAGTCAGTAGCTTCAAACATTTCTGGTATATGAAAAACATGTTTTTCAATGGCAAAAATCAATGAATATTGTAAATGCACAAACAGTAATATCTCCGCATTGCAAGGTGCAATTCTGAAATTTTTTGCTTTTTCCTGCTAATCCTAGCATGATAAAGAAGATTCAAAGAGAGTGAGATGCCAGCTCCTTTCATTCAGTCAGTAGCTTCAAACATTTCTGGTATATGAAAAACAAGTTTTTCAATGGCAAAAATCAATGAATATTGTAAATGCACAAACAGTAATATCTCCACATTGCAAGGTGCAATTCTGAAATTTTTTGCTTTTTCCTGTTAATCCTAGCATGATAAAGAAGATTCAAAGAGAGTGAGATGCCAGCTCCTTTCATTCAGTCAGTAGCTTCAAACATTTCTGGTATATGAAAAACATGTTTTTCAATGGCAAAAATCAATGAATATTGTAAATGCACAAACAGTAATATCTCCACATTGCACAGTGCAATTCTGAAATTTTTAGCTTTTTCCTGTTAATCCTAGCATGATAAAGAAGATTCAAAGAGAGTGAGATGCCAGCTCCTTTCATTCAGTCAGTAGCTTCAAACATTTCTGGTATATGAAAAACATGTTTTTCAATGGCAAAAATCAATGAATATTGTAAATGCACAAACAGTAATATCTCCACATTGCAAGGTGCAATTCTGAAATTTTTTGCTTTTTCCTGTTAATCCTAGCATGATAAAGAAGATTCAAAGAGAGTGAGATGCCAGCTCCTTTCATTCAGTCAGTAGCTTCAAACATTTCTGGTATATGAAAAACATGTTTTTCAATGGCAAAAATCAATGAATATTGTAAATGCACAAACAGTAATATCTCCACATTGCAAGGTGCAATTCTGAAATTTTTTGCTTTTTCCTGCTAATCCTAGCATGATAAAGAAGATTCAAAGAGAGTGAGATGCCAGCTCCTTTCATTCAGTCAGTAGCTTCAAACATTTCTGGTATATGAAAAACGTTTTTCAATGGCAAAAATCAATGAATATTGTAAATGCACAAACAGTAATATCTCCACATTGCAAGGTGCAATTCTGAAATTTTTTGCTTTTTCCTGCTAATCCTAGCATGATAAAGAAGATTCAAAGAGAGTGAGATGCCAGCTCCTTTCATTCAGTCAGTAGCTTCAAACATTTCTGGTATATGAAAAACATGTTTTTCAATGGCAAAAATCAATGAATATTGTAAATGCACAAACAGTAATATCTCCACATTGCACGGTGCAATTCTGAAATTTTTAGCTTTTTCCTGTTAATCCTAGCATGATAAAGAAGATTCAAAGAGAGTGAGATGCCAGCTCCTTTCATTCAGTCAGTAGCTTCAAACATTTCTGGTATATGAAAAACGTTTTTCAATGGCAAAAATCAATGAATATTGTAAATGCACAAACAGTAATATCTCCACATTGCAAGGTGCAATTCTGAAATTTTTTGCTTTTTCCTGTTAATCCTAGCATGATAAAGAAGATTCAAAGAGAGTGAGATGCCAGCTCCTTTCATTCAGTCAGTAGCTTCAAACATTTCTGGTATATGAAAAACATGTTTTTCAATGGCAAAAATCAATGAATATTGTAAATGCACAAACAGTAATATCTCCGCATTGCAAGGTGCAATTCTGAAATTTTTTGCTTTTTCCTGCTAATCCTAGCATGATAAAGAAGATTCAAAGAGAGTGAGATGCCAGCTCCTTTCATTCAGTCAGTAGCTTCAAACATTTCTGGTATATGAAAAACATGTTTTTCAATGGCAAAAATCAATGAATATTGTAAATGCACAAACAGTAATATCTCCGCATTGCAAGGTGCAATTCTGAAATTTTTTGCTTTTTCCTGCTAATCCTAGCATGATAAAGAAGATTCAAAGAGAGTGAGATGCCAGCTCCTTTCATTCAGTCAGTAGCTTCAAACATTTCTGGTATATGAAAAACATGTTTTTCAATGGCAAAAATCAATGAATATTGTAAATGCACAAACAGTAATATCTCCACATTGCAAGGTGCAATTCTGAAATTTTTTGCTTTTTCCTGCTAATCCTAGCATGATAAAGAAGATTCAAAGAGAGTGAGATGCCAGCTCCTTTCATTCAGTCAGTAGCTTCAAACATTTCTGGTATATGAAAAACATGTTTTTCAATGGCAAAAATCAATGAATATTGTAAATGCACAAACAGTAATATCTCCACATTGCAAGGTGCAATTCTGAAATTTTTTGCTTTTTCCTGTTAATCCTAGCATGATAAAGAAGATTCAAAGAGAGTGAGATGCCAGCTCCTTTCATTCAGTCAGTAGCTTCAAACATTTCTGGTATATGAAAAACATGTTTTTCAATGGCAAAAATCAATGAATATTGTAAATGCACAAACAGTAATATCTCCACATTGCACGGTGCAATTCTGAAATTTTTAGCTTTTTCCTGTTAATCCTAGCATGATAAAGAAGATTCAAAGAGAGTGAGATGCCAGCTCCTTTCATTCAGTCAGTAGCTTCAAACATTTCTGGTATATGAAAAACATGTTTTTCAATGGCAAAAATCAATGAATATTGTAAATGCACAAACAGTAATATCTCCACATTGCAAGGTGCAATTCTGAAATTTTTTGCTTTTTCCTGTTAATCCTACCATGATAAAGAAGATTCAAAGAGAGTGAGATGCCAGCTCCTTTCATTCAGTCAGTAGCTTCAAACATTTCTGGTATATGAAAAACATGTTTTTCAATGGCAAAAATCAATGAATATTGTAAATGCACAAACAGTAATATCTCCACATTGCAAGGTGCAATTCTGAAATTTTTTGCTTTTTCCTGCTAATCCTAGCATGATAAAGAAGATTCAAAGAGAGTGAGATGCCAGCTCCTTTCATTCAGTCAGTAGCTTCAAACATTTCTGGTATATGAAAAACGTTTTTCAATGGCAAAAATCAATGAATATTGTAAATGCACAAACAGTAATATCTCCACATTGCAAGGTGCAATTCTGAAATTTTTTGCTTTTTCCTGCTAATCCTAGCATGATAAAGAAGATTCAAAGAGAGTGAGATGCCAGCTCCTTTCATTCAGTCAGTAGCTTCAAACATTTCTGGTATATGAAAAACATGTTTTTCAATGGCAAAAATCAATGAATATTGTAAATGCACAAACAGTAATATCTCCACATTGCACGGTGCAATTCTGAAATTTTTAGCTTTTTCCTGTTAATCCTAGCATGATAAAGAAGATTCAAAGAGAGTGAGATGCCAGCTCCTTTCATTCAGTCAGTAGCTTCAAACATTTCTGGTATATGAAAAACGTTTTTCAATGGCAAAAATCAATGAATATTGTAAATGCACAAACAGTAATATCTCCACATTGCAAGGTGCAATTCTGAAATTTTTTGCTTTTTCCTGTTAATCCTAGCATGATAAAGAAGATTCAAAGAGAGTGAGATGCCAGCTCCTTTCATTCAGTCAGTAGCTTCAAACATTTCTGGTATATGAAAAACATGTTTTTCAATGGCAAAAATCAATGAATATTGTAAATGCACAAACAGTAATATCTCCGCATTGCAAGGTGCAATTCTGAAATTTTTTGCTTTTTCCTGCTAATCCTAGCATGATAAAGAAGATTCAAAGAGAGTGAGATGCCAGCTCCTTTCATTCAGTCAGTAGCTTCAAACATTTCTGGTATATGAAAAACGTTTTTCAATGGCAAAAATCAATGAATATTGTAAATGCACAAACAGTAATATCTCCACATTGCAAGGTGCAATTCTGAAATTTTTTGCTTTTTCCTGCTAATCCTAGCATGATAAAGAAGATTCAAAGAGAGTGAGATGCCAGCTCCTTTCATTCAGTCAGTAGCTTCAAACATTTCTGGTATATGAAAAACATGTTTTTCAATGGCAAAAATCAATGAATATTGTAAATGCACAAACAGTAATATCTCCACATTGCACGGTGCAATTCTGAAATTTTTAGCTTTTTCCTGTTAATCCTAGCATGATAAAGAAGATTCAAAGAGAGTGAGATGCCAGCTCCTTTCATTCAGTCAGTAGCTTCAAACATTTCTGGTATATGAAAAACGTTTTTCAATGGCAAAAATCAATGAATATTGTAAATGCACAAACAGTAATATCTCCACATTGCAAGGTGCAATTCTGAAATTTTTTGCTTTTTCCTGTTAATCCTAGCATGATAAAGAAGATTCAAAGAGAGTGAGATGCCAGCTCCTTTCATTCAGTCAGTAGCTTCAAACATTTCTGGTATATGAAAAACATGTTTTTCAATGGCAAAAATCAATGAATATTGTAAATGCACAAACAGTAATATCTCCACATTGCACGGTGCAATTCTGAAATTTTTAGCTTTTTCCTGTTAATCCTAGCATGATAAAGAAGATTCAAAGAGAGTGAGATGCCAGCTCCTTTCATTCAGTCAGTAGCTTCAAACATTTCTGGTATATGAAAAACGTTTTTCAATGGCAAAAATCAATGAATATTGTAAATGCACAAACAGTAATATCTCCACATTGCAAGGTGCAATTCTGAAATTTTTTGCTTTTTCCTGTTAATCCTAGCATGATAAAGAAGATTCAAAGAGAGTGAGATGCCAGCTCCTTTCATTCAGTCAGTAGCTTCAAACATTTCTGGTATATGAAAAACATGTTTTTCAATGGCAAAAATCAATGAATATTGTAAATGCACAAACAGTAATATCTCCGCATTGCAAGGTGCAATTCTGAAATTTTTTGCTTTTTCCTGCTAATCCTAGCATGATAAAGAAGATTCAAAGAGAGTGAGATGCCAGCTCCTTTCATTCAGTCAGTAGCTTCAAACATTTCTGGTATATGAAAAACGTTTTTCAATGGCAAAAATCAATGAATATTGTAAATGCACAAACAGTAATATCTCCACATTGCAAGGTGCAATTCTGAAATTTTTTGCTTTTTCCTGCTAATCCTAGCATGATAAAGAAGATTCAAAGAGAGTGAGATGCCAGCTCCTTTCATTCAGTCAGTAGCTTCAAACATTTCTGGTATATGAAAAACATGTTTTTCAATGGCAAAAATCAATGAATATTGTAAATGCACAAACAGTAATATCTCCACATTGCACGGTGCAATTCTGAAATTTTTAGCTTTTTCCTGTTAATCCTAGCATGATAAAGAAGATTCAAAGAGAGTGAGATGCCAGCTCCTTTCATTCAGTCAGTAGCTTCAAACATTTCTGGTATATGAAAAACGTTTTTCAATGGCAAAAATCAATGAATATTGTAAATGCACAAACAGTAATATCTCCACATTGCAAGGTGCAATTCTGAAATTTTTTGCTTTTTCCTGTTAATCCTAGCATGATAAAGAAGATTCAAAGAGAGTGAGATGCCAGCTCCTTTCATTCAGTCAGTAGCTTCAAACATTTCTGGTATATGAAAAACATGTTTTTCAATGGCAAAAATCAATGAATATTGTAAATGCACAAACAGTAATATCTCCGCATTGCAAGGTGCAATTCTGAAATTTTTTGCTTTTTCCTGCTAATCCTAGCATGATAAAGAAGATTCAAAGAGAGTGAGATGCCAGCTCCTTTCATTCAGTCAGTAGCTTCAAACATTTCTGGTATATGAAAAACAAGTTTTTCAATGGCAAAAATCAATGAATATTGTAAATGCACAAACAGTAATATCTCCACATTGCAAGGTGCAATTCTGAAATTTTTTGCTTTTTCCTGTTAATCCTAGCATGATAAAGAAGATTCAAAGAGAGTGAGATGCCAGCTCCTTTCATTCAGTCAGTAGCTTCAAACATTTCTGGTATATGAAAAACATGTTTTTCAATGGCAAAAATCAATGAATATTGTAAATGCACAAACAGTAATATCTCCACATTGCACAGTGCAATTCTGAAATTTTTAGCTTTTTCCTGTTAATCCTAGCATGATAAAGAAGATTCAAAGAGAGTGAGATGCCAGCTCCTTTCATTCAGTCAGTAGCTTCAAACATTTCTGGTATATGAAAAACATGTTTTTCAATGGCAAAAATCAATGAATATTGTAAATGCACAAACAGTAATATCTCCACATTGCAAGGTGCAATTCTGAAATTTTTTGCTTTTTCCTGTTAATCCTAGCATGATAAAGAAGATTCAAAGAGAGTGAGATGCCAGCTCCTTTCATTCAGTCAGTAGCTTCAAACATTTCTGGTATATGAAAAACATGTTTTTCAATGGCAAAAATCAATGAATATTGTAAATGCACAAACAGTAATATCTCCACATTGCAAGGTGCAATTCTGAAATTTTTTGCTTTTTCCTGCTAATCCTAGCATGATAAAGAAGATTCAAAGAGAGTGAGATGCCAGCTCCTTTCATTCAGTCAGTAGCTTCAAACATTTCTGGTATATGAAAAACGTTTTTCAATGGCAAAAATCAATGAATATTGTAAATGCACAAACAGTAATATCTCCACATTGCAAGGTGCAATTCTGAAATTTTTTGCTTTTTACTGTTAATCCTAGCATGATAAAGAAGATTCAAAGAGAGTGAGATGCCAGCTCCTTTCATTCAATCAGTAGCTTCAAACATTTCTGGTATATGAAAAACATGTTTTTCAATGGCAAAAATCAATGAATATTGTAAATGCACAAACAGTAATATCTCCACATTGCAAGGTGCAATTCTGAAATTTTTTGCTTTTTCCTGCTAATCCTAGCATGATAAAGAAGATTCAAAGAGAGTGAGATGCCAGCTCCTTTCATTCAGTCAGTAGCTTCAAACATTTCTGGTATATGAAAAACATGTTTTTCAATGGCAAAAATCAATGAATATTGTAAATGCACAAACAGTAATATCTCCACATTGCACGGTGCAATTCTGAAATTTTTAGCTTTTTCCTGTTAATCCTAGCATGATAAAGAAGATTCAAAGAGAGTGAGATGCCAGCTCCTTTCATTCAGTCAGTAGCTTCAAACATTTCTGGTATATGAAAAACATGTTTTTCAATGGCAAAAATCAATGAATATTGTAAATGCACAAACAGTAATATCTCCACATTGCACGGTGCAATTCTGAAATTTTTACCTTTTTCCTGTTAATCCTAGCATGATAAAGAAGATTCAAAGAGAGTGAGATGCCAGCTCCTTTCATTCAGTCAGTAGCTTCAAACATTTCTGGTATATGAAAAACATGTTTTTCAATGGCAAAAATCAATGAATATTGTAAATGCACAAACAGTAATATCTCCACATTGCAAGGTGCAATTCTGAAATTTTTTGCTTTTTCCTGTTAATCCTAGCATGATAAAGAAGATTCAGAGTGAGATGCCAGCTCCTTTCATTCAGTCAGTAGCTTCAAACATTTCTGGTATATGAAAAACATGTTTTTCAATGGCAAAAATCAATGAATATTGTAAATGCACAAACAGTAATATCTCCACATTGCAAGGTGCAATTCTGAAATTTTTTGCTTTTTCCTGCTCCTCTTAGCATGATAAAGAAGATTCAAAGAGAGTGAGATGCCAGCTCCTTTCATTCAGTCAGTAGCTTCAAACATTTCTGGTATATGAAAAACGTTTTTCAATGGCAAAAATCAATGAATATTGTAAATGCACAAACAGTAATATCTCCACATTGCAAGGTGCAATTCTGAAATTTTTTGCTTTTTCCTGCTAATCCTAGCATGATAAAGAAGATTCAAAGAGAGTGAGATGCCAGCTCCTTTCATTCAGTCAGTAGCTTCAAACATTTCTGGTATATGAAAAACATGTTTTTCAATGGCAAAAATCAATGAATATTGTAAATGCACAAACAGTAATATCTCCACATTGCACGGTGCAATTCTGAAATTTTTAGCTTTTTCCTGTTAATCCTAGCATGATAAAGAAGATTCAAAGAGAGTGAGATGCCAGCTCCTTTCATTCAGTCAGTAGCTTCAAACATTTCTGGTATATGAAAAACGTTTTTCAATGGCAAAAATCAATGAATATTGTAAATGCACAAACAGTAATATCTCCACATTGCAAGGTGCAATTCTGAAATTTTTTGCTTTTTCCTGTTAATCCTAGCATGATAAAGAAGATTCAAAGAGAGTGAGATGCCAGCTCCTTTCATTCAGTCAGTAGCTTCAAACATTTCTGGTATATGAAAAACATGTTTTTCAATGGCAAAAATCAATGAATATTGTAAATGCACAAACAGTAATATCTCCACATTGCAAGGTGCAATTCTGAAATTTTTTGCTTTTTCCTGCTAATCCTAGCATGATAAAGAAGATTCAAAGAGAGTGAGATGCCAGCTCCTTTCATTCAGTCAGTAGCTTCAAACATTTCTGGTATATGAAAAACGTTTTTCAATGGCAAAAATCAATGAATATTGTAAATGCACAAACAGTAATATCTCCACATTGCAAGGTGCAATTCTGAAATTTTTTGCTTTTTCCTGCTAATCCTAGCATGATAAAGAAGATTCAAAGAGAGTGAGATGCCAGCTCCTTTCATTCAGTCAGTAGCTTCAAACATTTCTGGTATATGAAAAACAAGTTTTTCAATGGCAAAAATCAATGAATATTGTAAATGCACAAACAGTAATATCTCCACATTGCAAGGTGCAATTCTGAAATTTTTTGCTTTTTCCTGTTAATCCTAGCATGATAAAGAAGATTCAAAGAGAGTGAGATGCCAGCTCCTTTCATTCAGTCAGTAGCTTCAAACATTTCTGGTATATGAAAAACATGTTTTTCAATGGCAAAAATCAATGAATATTGTAAATGCACAAACAGTAATATCTCCACATTGCACAGTGCAATTCTGAAATTTTTAGCTTTTTCCTGTTAATCCTAGCATGATAAAGAAGATTCAAAGAGAGTGAGATGCCAGCTCCTTTCATTCAGTCAGTAGCTTCAAACATTTCTGGTATATGAAAAACATGTTTTTCAATGGCAAAAATCAATGAATATTGTAAATGCACAAACAGTAATATCTCCACATTGCAAGGTGCAATTCTGAAATTTTTTGCTTTTTCCTGTTAATCCTAGCATGATAAAGAAGATTCAAAGAGAGTGAGATGCCAGCTCCTTTCATTCAGTCAGTAGCTTCAAACATTTCTGGTATATGAAAAACATGTTTTTCAATGGCAAAAATCAATGAATATTGTAAATGCACAAACAGTAATATCTCCACATTGCAAGGTGCAATTCTGAAATTTTTTGCTTTTTCCTGCTAATCCTAGCATGATAAAGAAGATTCAAAGAGAGTGAGATGCCAGCTCCTTTCATTCAGTCAGTAGCTTCAAACATTTCTGGTATATGAAAAACGTTTTTCAATGGCAAAAATCAATGAATATTGTAAATGCACAAACAGTAATATCTCCACATTGCAAGGTGCAATTCTGAAATTTTTTGCTTTTTACTGTTAATCCTAGCATGATAAAGAAGATTCAAAGAGAGTGAGATGCCAGCTCCTTTCATTCAATCAGTAGCTTCAAACATTTCTGGTATATGAAAAACATGTTTTTCAATGGCAAAAATCAATGAATATTGTAAATGCACAAACAGTAATATCTCCACATTGCAAGGTGCAATTCTGAAATTTTTTGCTTTTTCCTGCTAATCCTAGCATGATAAAGAAGATTCAAAGAGAGTGAGATGCCAGCTCCTTTCATTCAGTCAGTAGCTTCAAACATTTCTGGTATATGAAAAACATGTTTTTCAATGGCAAAAATCAATGAATATTGTAAATGCACAAACAGTAATATCTCCACATTGCACGGTGCAATTCTGAAATTTTTAGCTTTTTCCTGTTAATCCTAGCATGATAAAGAAGATTCAAAGAGAGTGAGATGCCAGCTCCTTTCATTCAGTCAGTAGCTTCAAACATTTCTGGTATATGAAAAACATGTTTTTCAATGGCAAAAATCAATGAATATTGTAAATGCACAAACAGTAATATCTCCACATTGCACGGTGCAATTCTGAAATTTTTACCTTTTTCCTGTTAATCCTAGCATGATAAAGAAGATTCAAAGAGAGTGAGATGCCAGCTCCTTTCATTCAGTCAGTAGCTTCAAACATTTCTGGTATATGAAAAACATGTTTTTCAATGGCAAAAATCAATGAATATTGTAAATGCACAAACAGTAATATCTCCACATTGCAAGGTGCAATTCTGAAATTTTTTGCTTTTTCCTGTTAATCCTAGCATGATAAAGAAGATTCAGAGTGAGATGCCAGCTCCTTTCATTCAGTCAGTAGCTTCAAACATTTCTGGTATATGAAAAACATGTTTTTCAATGGCAAAAATCAATGAATATTGTAAATGCACAAACAGTAATATCTCCACATTGCAAGGTGCAATTCTGAAATTTTTTGCTTTTTCCTGCTCCTCTTAGCATGATAAAGAAGATTCAAAGAGAGTGAGATGCCAGCTCCTTTCATTCAGTCAGTAGCTTCAAACATTTCTGGTATATGAAAAACGTTTTTCAATGGCAAAAATCAATGAATATTGTAAATGCACAAACAGTAATATCTCCACATTGCAAGGTGCAATTCTGAAATTTTTTGCTTTTTCCTGCTAATCCTAGCATGATAAAGAAGATTCAAAGAGAGTGAGATGCCAGCTCCTTTCATTCAGTCAGTAGCTTCAAACATTTCTGGTATATGAAAAACATGTTTTTCAATGGCAAAAATCAATGAATATTGTAAATGCACAAACAGTAATATCTCCACATTGCACGGTGCAATTCTGAAATTTTTAGCTTTTTCCTGTTAATCCTAGCATGATAAAGAAGATTCAAAGAGAGTGAGATGCCAGCTCCTTTCATTCAGTCAGTAGCTTCAAACATTTCTGGTATATGAAAAACGTTTTTCAATGGCAAAAATCAATGAATATTGTAAATGCACAAACAGTAATATCTCCACATTGCAAGGTGCAATTCTGAAATTTTTTGCTTTTTCCTGTTAATCCTAGCATGATAAAGAAGATTCAAAGAGAGTGAGATGCCAGCTCCTTTCATTCAGTCAGTAGCTTCAAACATTTCTGGTATATGAAAAACATGTTTTTCAATGGCAAAAATCAATGAATATTGTAAATGCACAAACAGTAATATCTCCACATTGCAAGGTGCAATTCTGAAATTTTTTGCTTTTTCCTGCTAATCCTAGCATGATAAAGAAGATTCAAAGAGAGTGAGATGCCAGCTCCTTTCATTCAGTCAGTAGCTTCAAACATTTCTGGTATATGAAAAACGTTTTTCAATGGCAAAAATCAATGAATATTGTAAATGCACAAACAGTAATATCTCCACATTGCAAGGTGCAATTCTGAAATTTTTTGCTTTTTCCTGCTAATCCTAGCATGATAAAGAAGATTCAAAGAGAGTGAGATGCCAGCTCCTTTCATTCAGTCAGTAGCTTCAAACATTTCTGGTATATGAAAAACATGTTTTTCAATGGCAAAAATCAATGAATATTGTAAATGCACAAACAGTAATATCTCCACATTGCACGGTGCAATTCTGAAATTTTTAGCTTTTTCCTGTTAATCCTAGCATGATAAAGAAGATTCAAAGAGAGTGAGATGCCAGCTCCTTTCATTCAGTCAGTAGCTTCAAACATTTCTGGTATATGAAAAACGTTTTTCAATGGCAAAAATCAATGAATATTGTAAATGCACAAACAGTAATATCTCCACATTGCAAGGTGCAATTCTGAAATTTTTTGCTTTTTCCTGTTAATCCTAGCATGATAAAGAAGATTCAAAGAGAGTGAGATGCCAGCTCCTTTCATTCAGTCAGTAGCTTCAAACATTTCTGGTATATGAAAAACATGTTTTTCAATGGCAAAAATCAATGAATATTGTAAATGCACAAACAGTAATATCTCCACATTGCACGGTGCAATTCTGAAATTTTTAGCTTTTTCCTGTTAATCCTAGCATGATAAAGAAGATTCAAAGAGAGTGAGATGCCAGCTCCTTTCATTCAGTCAGTAGCTTCAAACATTTCTGGTATATGAAAAACATGTTTTTCAATGGCAAAAATCAATGAATATTGTAAATGCACAAACAGTAATATCTCCACATTGCAAGGTGCAATTCTGAAATTTTTTGCTTTTTCCTGTTAATCCTAGCATGATAAAGAAGATTCAAAGAGAGTGAGATGCCAGCTCCTTTCATTCAGTCAGTAGCTTCAAACATTTCTGGTATATGAAAAACATGTTTTTCAATGGCAAAAATCAATGAATATTGTAAATGCACAAACAGTAATATCTCCGCATTGCAAGGTGCAATTCTGAAATTTTTTGCTTTTTCCTGCTAATCCTAGCATGATAAAGAAGATTCAAAGAGAGTGAGATGCCAGCTCCTTTCATTCAGTCAGTAGCTTCAAACATTTCTGGTATATGAAAAACGTTTTTCAATGGCAAAAATCAATGAATATTGTAAATGCACAAACAGTAATATCTCCACATTGCAAGGTGCAATTCTGAAATTTTTTGCTTTTTCCTGCTAATCCTAGCATGATAAAGAAGATTCAAAGAGAGTGAGATGCCAGCTCCTTTCATTCAGTCAGTAGCTTCAAACATTTCTGGTATATGAAAAACATGTTTTTCAATGGCAAAAATCAATGAATATTGTAAATGCACAAACAGTAATATCTCCACATTGCACGGTGCAATTCTGAAATTTTTAGCTTTTTCCTGTTAATCCTAGCATGATAAAGAAGATTCAAAGAGAGTGAGATGCCAGCTCCTTTCATTCAGTCAGTAGCTTCAAACATTTCTGGTATATGAAAAACGTTTTTCAATGGCAAAAATCAATGAATATTGTAAATGCACAAACAGTAATATCTCCACATTGCAAGGTGCAATTCTGAAATTTTTTGCTTTTTCCTGTTAATCCTAGCATGATAAAGAAGATTCAAAGAGAGTGAGATGCCAGCTCCTTTCATTCAGTCAGTAGCTTCAAACATTTCTGGTATATGAAAAACATGTTTTTCAATGGCAAAAATCAATGAATATTGTAAATGCACAAACAGTAATATCTCCGCATTGCAAGGTGCAATTCTGAAATTTTTTGCTTTTTCCTGCTAATCCTAGCATGATAAAGAAGATTCAAAGAGAGTGAGATGCCAGCTCCTTTCATTCAGTCAGTAGCTTCAAACATTTCTGGTATATGAAAAACATGTTTTTCAATGGCAAAAATCAATGAATATTGTAAATGCACAAACAGTAATATCTCCACATTGCAAGGTGCAATTCTGAAATTTTTTGCTTTTTCCTGCTAATCCTAGCATGATAAAGAAGATTCAAAGAGAGTGAGATGCCAGCTCCTTTCATTCAGTCAGTAGCTTCAAACATTTCTGGTATATGAAAAACATGTTTTTCAATGGCAAAAATCAATGAATATTGTAAATGCACAAACAGTAATATCTCCACATTGCACAGTGCAATTCTGAAACTTTTAGCTTTTTCCTGTTAATCCTAGCATGATAAAGAAGATTCAAAGAGAGTGAGATGCCAGCTCCTTTCATTCAGTCAGTAGCTTCAAACATTTCTGGTATATGAAAAACATGTTTTTCAATGGCAAAAATCAATGAATATTGTAAATGCACAAACAGTAATATCTCCACATTGCAAGGTGCAATTCTGAAATTTTTTGCTTTTTCCTGTTAATCCTAGCATGATAAAGAAGATTCAAAGAGAGTGAGATGCCAGCTCCTTTCATTCAGTCAGTAGCTTCAAACATTTCTGGTATATGAAAAACATGTTTTTCAATGGCAAAAATCAATGAATATTGTAAATGCACAAACAGTAATATCTCCACATTGCAAGGTGCAATTCTGAAATTTTTTGCTTTTTCCTGCTAATCCTAGCATGATAAAGAAGATTCAAAGAGAGTGAGATGCCAGCTCCTTTCATTCAGTCAGTAGCTTCAAACATTTCTGGTATATGAAAAACGTTTTTCAATGGCAAAAATCAATGAATATTGTAAATGCACAAACAGTAATATCTCCACATTGCAAGGTGCAATTCTGAAATTTTTTGCTTTTTACTGTTAATCCTAGCATGATAAAGAAGATTCAAAGAGAGTGAGATGCCAGCTCCTTTCATTCAATCAGTAGCTTCAAACATTTCTGGTATATGAAAAACATGTTTTTCAATGGCAAAAATCAATGAATATTGTAAATGCACAAACAGTAATATCTCCACATTGCAAGGTGCAATTCTGAAATTTTTTGCTTTTTCCTGCTAATCCTAGCATGATAAAGAAGATTCAAAGAGAGTGAGATGCCAGCTCCTTTCATTCAGTCAGTAGCTTCAAACATTTCTGGTATATGAAAAACATGTTTTTCAATGGCAAAAATCAATGAATATTGTAAATGCACAAACAGTAATATCTCCACATTGCACGGTGCAATTCTGAAATTTTTAGCTTTTTCCTGTTAATCCTAGCATGATAAAGAAGATTCAAAGAGAGTGAGATGCCAGCTCCTTTCATTCAGTCAGTAGCTTCAAACATTTCTGGTATATGAAAAACATGTTTTTCAATGGCAAAAATCAATGAATATTGTAAATGCACAAACAGTAATATCTCCACATTGCACGGTGCAATTCTGAAATTTTTACCTTTTTCCTGTTAATCCTAGCATGATAAAGAAGATTCAAAGAGAGTGAGATGCCAGCTCCTTTCATTCAGTCAGTAGCTTCAAACATTTCTGGTATATGAAAAACATGTTTTTCAATGGCAAAAATCAATGAATATTGTAAATGCACAAACAGTAATATCTCCACATTGCAAGGTGCAATTCTGAAATTTTTTGCTTTTTCCTGTTAATCCTAGCATGATAAAGAAGATTCAAAGAGAGTGAGATGCCAGCTCCTTTCATTCAGTCAGTAGCTTCAAACATTTCTGGTATATGAAAAACATGTTTTTCAATGGCAAAAATCAATGAATATTGTAAATGCACAAACAGTAATATCTCCACATTGCAAGGTGCAATTCTGAAATTTTTTGCTTTTTCCTGCTAATCCTAGCATGATAAAGAAGATTCAAAGAGAGTGAGATGCCAGCTCCTTTCATTCAGTCAGTAGCTTCAAACATTTCTGGTATATGAAAAACGTTTTTCAATGGCAAAAATCAATGAATATTGTAAATGCACAAACAGTAATATCTCCACATTGCAAGGTGCAATTCTGAAATTTTTTGCTTTTTCCTGCTAATCCTAGCATGATAAAGAAGATTCAAAGAGAGTGAGATGCCAGCTCCTTTCATTCAGTCAGTAGCTTCAAACATTTCTGGTATATGAAAAACATGTTTTTCAATGGCAAAAATCAATGAATATTGTAAATGCACAAACAGTAATATCTCCACATTGCACGGTGCAATTCTGAAATTTTTAGCTTTTTCCTGTTAATCCTAGCATGATAAAGAAGATTCAAAGAGAGTGAGATGCCAGCTCCTTTCATTCAGTCAGTAGCTTCAAACATTTCTGGTATATGAAAAACGTTTTTCAATGGCAAAAATCAATGAATATTGTAAATGCACAAACAGTAATATCTCCACATTGCAAGGTGCAATTCTGAAATTTTTTGCTTTTTCCTGTTAATCCTAGCATGATAAAGAAGATTCAAAGAGAGTGAGATGCCAGCTCCTTTCATTCAGTCAGTAGCTTCAAACATTTCTGGTATATGAAAAACATGTTTTTCAATGGCAAAAATCAATGAATATTGTAAATGCACAAACAGTAATATCTCCACATTGCAAGGTGCAATTCTGAAATTTTTTGCTTTTTCCTGCTAATCCTAGCATGATAAAGAAGATTCAAAGAGAGTGAGATGCCAGCTCCTTTCATTCAGTCAGTAGCTTCAAACATTTCTGGTATATGAAAAACGTTTTTCAATGGCAAAAATCAATGAATATTGTAAATGCACAAACAGTAATATCTCCACATTGCAAGGTGCAATTCTGAAATTTTTTGCTTTTTCCTGCTAATCCTAGCATGATAAAGAAGATTCAAAGAGAGTGAGATGCCAGCTCCTTTCATTCAGTCAGTAGCTTCAAACATTTCTGGTATATGAAAAACATGTTTTTCAATGGCAAAAATCAATGAATATTGTAAATGCACAAACAGTAATATCTCCACATTGCACGGTGCAATTCTGAAATTTTTAGCTTTTTCCTGTTAATCCTAGCATGATAAAGAAGATTCAAAGAGAGTGAGATGCCAGCTCCTTTCATTCAGTCAGTAGCTTCAAACATTTCTGGTATATGAAAAACGTTTTTCAATGGCAAAAATCAATGAATATTGTAAATGCACAAACAGTAATATCTCCACATTGCAAGGTGCAATTCTGAAATTTTTTGCTTTTTCCTGTTAATCCTAGCATGATAAAGAAGATTCAAAGAGAGTGAGATGCCAGCTCCTTTCATTCAGTCAGTAGCTTCAAACATTTCTGGTATATGAAAAACATGTTTTTCAATGGCAAAAATCAATGAATATTGTAAATGCACAAACAGTAATATCTCCACATTGCAAGGTGCAATTCTGAAATTTTTTGCTTTTTCCTGCTAATCCTAGCATGATAAAGAAGATTCAAAGAGAGTGAGATGCCAGCTCCTTTCATTCAGTCAGTAGCTTCAAACATTTCTGGTATATGAAAAACGTTTTTCAATGGCAAAAATCAATGAATATTGTAAATGCACAAACAGTAATATCTCCACATTGCAAGGTGCAATTCTGAAATTTTTTGCTTTTTCCTGCTAATCCTAGCATGATAAAGAAGATTCAAAGAGAGTGAGATGCCAGCTCCTTTCATTCAGTCAGTAGCTTCAAACATTTCTGGTATATGAAAAACATGTTTTTCAATGGCAAAAATCAATGAATATTGTAAATGCACAAACAGTAATATCTCCACATTGCACGGTGCAATTCTGAAATTTTTAGCTTTTTCCTGTTAATCCTAGCATGATAAAGAAGATTCAAAGAGAGTGAGATGCCAGCTCCTTTCATTCAGTCAGTAGCTTCAAACATTTCTGGTATATGAAAAACGTTTTTCAATGGCAAAAATCAATGAATATTGTAAATGCACAAACAGTAATATCTCCACATTGCAAGGTGCAATTCTGAAATTTTTTGCTTTTTCCTGTTAATCCTAGCATGATAAAGAAGATTCAAAGAGAGTGAGATGCCAGCTCCTTTCATTCAGTCAGTAGCTTCAAACATTTCTGGTATATGAAAAACATGTTTTTCAATGGCAAAAATCAATGAATATTGTAAATGCACAAACAGTAATATCTCCGCATTGCAAGGTGCAATTCTGAAATTTTTTGCTTTTTCCTGCTAATCCTAGCATGATAAAGAAGATTCAAAGAGAGTGAGATGCCAGCTCCTTTCATTCAGTCAGTAGCTTCAAACATTTCTGGTATATGAAAAACGTTTTTCAATGGCAAAAATCAATGAATATTGTAAATGCACAAACAGTAATATCTCCACATTGCAAGGTGCAATTCTGAAATTTTTTGCTTTTTCCTGCTAATCCTAGCATGATAAAGAAGATTCAAAGAGAGTGAGATGCCAGCTCCTTTCATTCAGTCAGTAGCTTCAAACATTTCTGGTATATGAAAAACATGTTTTTCAATGGCAAAAATCAATGAATATTGTAAATGCACAAACAGTAATATCTCCACATTGCACGGTGCAATTCTGAAATTTTTAGCTTTTTCCTGTTAATCCTAGCATGATAAAGAAGATTCAAAGAGAGTGAGATGCCAGCTCCTTTCATTCAGTCAGTAGCTTCAAACATTTCTGGTATATGAAAAACGTTTTTCAATGGCAAAAATCAATGAATATTGTAAATGCACAAACAGTAATATCTCCACATTGCAAGGTGCAATTCTGAAATTTTTGCTTTTTCCTGTTAATCCTAGCATGATAAAGAAGATTCAAAGAGAGTGAGATGCCAGCTCCTTTCATTCAGTCAGTAGCTTCAAACATTTCTGGTATATGAAAAACATGTTTTTCAATGGCAAAAATCAATGAATATTGTAAATGCACAAACAGTAATATCTCCGCATTGCAAGGTGCAATTCTGAAATTTTTTGCTTTTTCCTGCTAATCCTAGCATGATAAAGAAGATTCAAAGAGAGTGAGATGCCAGCTCCTTTCATTCAGTCAGTAGCTTCAAACATTTCTGGTATATGAAAAACATGTTTTTCAATGGCAAAAATCAATGAATATTGTAAATGCACAAACAGTAATATCTCCACATTGCAAGGTGCAATTCTGAAATTTTTTGCTTTTTCCTGCTAATCCTAGCATGATAAAGAAGATTCAAAGAGAGTGAGATGCCAGCTCCTTTCATTCAGTCAGTAGCTTCAAACATTTCTGGTATATGAAAAACATGTTTTTCAATGGCAAAAATCAATGAATATTGTAAATGCACAAACAGTAATATCTCCACATTGCACGGTGCAATTCTGAAATTTTTAGCTTTTTCCTGTTAATCCTAGCATGATAAAGAAGATTCAAAGAGAGTGAGATGCCAGCTCCTTTCATTCAGTCAGTAGCTTCAAACATTTCTGGTATATGAAAAACATGTTTTTCAATGGCAAAAATCAATGAATATTGTAAATGCACAAACAGTAATATCTCCACATTGCACGGTGCAATTCTGAAATTTTTACCTTTTTCCTGTTAATCCTAGCATGATAAAGAAGATTCAAAGAGAGTGAGATGCCAGCTCCTTTCATTCAGTCAGTAGCTTCAAACATTTCTGGTATATGAAAAACATGTTTTTCAATGGCAAAAATCAATGAATATTGTAAATGCACAAACAGTAATATCTCCACATTGCAAGGTGCAATTCTGAAATTTTTTGCTTTTTCCTGTTAATCCTAGCATGATAAAGAAGATTCAAAGAGAGTGAGATGCCAGCTCCTTTCATTCAGTCAGTAGCTTCAAACATTTCTGGTATATGAAAAACATGTTTTTCAATGGCAAAAATCAATGAATATTGTAAATGCACAAACAGTAATATCTCCACATTGCAAGGTGCAATTCTGAAATTTTTTGCTTTTTCCTGCTAATCCTAGCATGATAAAGAAGATTCAAAGAGAGTGAGATGCCAGCTCCTTTCATTCAGTCAGTAGCTTCAAACATTTCTGGTATATGAAAAACGTTTTTCAATGGCAAAAATCAATGAATATTGTAAATGCACAAACAGTAATATCTCCACATTGCAAGGTGCAATTCTGAAATTTTTTGCTTTTTCCTGCTAATCCTAGCATGATAAAGAAGATTCAAAGAGAGTGAGATGCCAGCTCCTTTCATTCAGTCAGTAGCTTCAAACATTTCTGGTATATGAAAAACATGTTTTTCAATGGCAAAAATCAATGAATATTGTAAATGCACAAACAGTAATATCTCCACATTGCACGGTGCAATTCTGAAATTTTTAGCTTTTTCCTGTTAATCCTAGCATGATAAAGAAGATTCAAAGAGAGTGAGATGCCAGCTCCTTTCATTCAGTCAGTAGCTTCAAACATTTCTGGTATATGAAAAACGTTTTTCAATGGCAAAAATCAATGAATATTGTAAATGCACAAACAGTAATATCTCCACATTGCAAGGTGCAATTCTGAAATTTTTTGCTTTTTCCTGTTAATCCTAGCATGATAAAGAAGATTCAAAGAGAGTGAGATGCCAGCTCCTTTCATTCAGTCAGTAGCTTCAAACATTTCTGGTATATGAAAAACATGTTTTTCAATGGCAAAAATCAATGAATATTGTAAATGCACAAACAGTAATATCTCCGCATTGCAAGGTGCAATTCTGAAATTTTTTGCTTTTTCCTGCTAATCCTAGCATGATAAAGAAGATTCAAAGAGAGTGAGATGCCAGCTCCTTTCATTCAGTCAGTAGCTTCAAACATTTCTGGTATATGAAAAACATGTTTTTCAATGGCAAAAATCAATGAATATTGTAAATGCACAAACAGTAATATCTCCACATTGCACGGTGCAATTCTGAAATTTTTAGCTTTTTCCTGTTAATCCTAGCATGATAAAGAAGATTCAAAGAGAGTGAGATGCCAGCTCCTTTCATTCAGTCAGTAGCTTCAAACATTTCTGGTATATGAAAAACATGTTTTTCAATGGCAAAAATCAATGAATATTGTAAATGCACAAACAGTAATATCTCCACATTGCACGGTGCAATTCTGAAATTTTTAGCTTTTTCCTGTTAATCCTAGCAATCTCTATGATAAAGAAGATTCAAAGAGAGTGAGATGCCAGCTCCTTTCATTCAGTCAGTAGCTTCAAACATTTCTGGTATATGAAAAACATGTTTTTCAATGGCAAAAATCAATGAATATTGTAAATGCACAAACAGTAATATCTCCACATTGCACGGTGCAATTCTGAAATTTTTACCTTTTCCTGTTAATCCTAGCATGATAAAGAAGATTCAAAGAGAGTGAGATGCCAGCTCCTTTCATTCAGTCAGTAGCTTCAAACATTTCTGGTATATGAAAAACATGTTTTTCAATGGCAAAAATCAATGAATATTGTAAATGCACAAACAGTAATATCTCCACATTGCAAGGTGCAATTCTGAATTTTTTGCTTTTTCCTGCTAATCCTAGCATGATAAAGAAGATTCAAAGAGAGTGAGATGCCAGCTCCTTTCATTCAGTCAGTAGCTTCAAACATTTCTGGTATATGAAAAACATGTTTTTCAATGGCAAAAATCAATGAATATTGTAAATGCACAAACAGTAATATCTCCACATTGCAAGGTGCAATTCTGAAATTTTTTGCTTTTTCCTGCTAATCCTAGCATGATAAAGAAGATTCAAAGAGAGTGAGATGCCAGCTCCTTTCATTCAGTCAGTAGCTTCAAACATTTCTGGTATATGAAAAACGTTTTTCAATGGCAAAAATCAATGAATATTGTAAATGCACAAACAGTAATATCTCCACATTGCAAGGTGCAATTCTGAAATTTTTTGCTTTTTCCTGCTAATCCTAGCA